>NC_044499.1:35004147-35304564 GCF_902362185.1 Chanos chanos | reverse complement strand
TGGCTTTGGTAACCCTACAGAATCTGTTTCCTTTTCTTTCTTGTTTTTTTTCCCCCTTTTTTTCTTTTTTTTTTGTCACATGTAAAATTATGGTTAAGTTTTTCTTCCCCAAATTAAAGAATGAGCGTGTGGTGAAAAAGCACCAAGCTGGGTGAGAGAAGTGAAAATACTTATGGAATTTCAAAATGCGATTCTAATGCTTCAAATGTGAATCTCAGTCTGGAATCACAAAAAGATGGAACTTTGCCACAAATAGAAATTTCTAATAACAATGCACTTTCTATACATGAGAGTGATGTCATTGTGTTTATCAATAGGCTCCTCTTACTGAATTTCTTTCTTATGAAACTACCCTTTCTGACCTGTTTGGAGGAGGTTTTTCAGCTGGGTTGTGTAACAGAGGGTATACCATTTGGATTTTGCAAGCACTGACTCAGAATGTAGCAAAAAAAAAAAAAACATCCATTTACAGTGAACATGTGTTGCGTGACATGCATGCTCCTTACAATTTAATACCGTAATACACACACATAAGGTACCTCGACATTTTATTCAGCTCCACTCAAAAACTTTAACCCAACTCTCTCTTTCTCTCTCTCTTTCTCTCTGTACGTGTGTGAGTGAGTGGACAGCACCTGTTGTGTGTGATGATGTAGCAGCTGTGAACACTGTGTGGGAGTATATGTTCACTGAGCAGGTGTAATCTGATAATGCCATCACCAGCCCAGACACCTTGTCTCTGCCGAAGTTAAAGACTGTAAGGCAGTGACTAACTGAGTTTAGCTATACTTGTAAACTTTTGGAACTGTAGCGTCTGAATATGACTACCTCAGCTTTTCTACAGCTATAAAATCTCTGACCCACAGCACAGCTGTGAAATCTGAGATATGACCAGATGAATCTCATTACACACTACTTGTGTAGTCTGACTTTGTTTACCTGAGCCTTTGCCTGTGTCTCTCAGTCACAGTAGTCTGACTGTGATTGTCTGACTAAACAAAGCCTTGCTAAAGGATTGTCCCAGACAATAATCCTCACTAGCTTCACAGAGGGGCTGGCTGGATTCATTTACATGTCACTTTGGGTAAACACTGAGCATTGGCTGAACTGTATATTGCAAAGAGAATCCGCTCAGGGACATTCCTAAATGACACCGTTGGCTTAATCTCTCTGATAGTTTAGATGTTTACTGAGGTAGGCCAAAGAAACTCCTTGGAAAAAAACAACATGAGGGTGTTGTAGTGTAGCCAGTTAAAGGTGATGTAAACAAGGCAAAGGGGTCTGCTGTGTTTGTTGTGGAAACATGAACTGTAAAAACATTTCTACATTTAAAACTTGTGTGTTGGAATAGGGCTGATTTTCCACAGTGAGGATGAGTGGCAGGAACGTTTAACAGTCTTCTCTTTACATCCGTGAATTGCTAGAGATAATCGTAGTCAATACCCAGGGAGGAAATGGACCCATTTCTGAGGCTATCTTTGTCACCACTCTTCCTCCTCTCTTTCTATGTATAGATCAGGGTCACTCTCCCAGAGCGGACATAAGAAATAAGTTCAGCATTTAGGGAGCCTAAGGGCCAGTTTCCAGTGCCCATATTCACAGGTAATCAGGCCAAGCTTGGGACTAATCTTCTGAAATTATATACTTCCTTAAATAACTTTCACTTCCATGGATCTCAGGCACAGTGGTGTAGAATTGCTATATTTAAGCAATGCAAAGGTTGTGCTACCTATGTATTCATTCAGTCAGTTTAAGAACTGTATGTCTGACACAACAGTACCTCAGAATTTTGGGAAAGAGCAGCGAATGCTATTTTTCATCAGCTTAAATGCTATGTTTTCATTGGTTAAGGAAATACACATTTCTTAAGACAAAATTTAGGAAGTACCTTAAAGGTTAACATCGTCAGGGCAGGAGAATACAGACTAGAGCACAACCATAGAAAAAAGGGAGGAAAATTGAGATATTTAACTATAAACTGCATTTTACTTCTAGAGTGTTAGTTATGGCTTCCCCATGGTCCCACACTTTATTCATCCTGTGAACCTGTTACGACACTCATCGTTTTTTTTTTTTTTTTTATCAGTTTGTTTTTCAGCATTGAAACCTGGTTTGACATCCTGTGAAGGTTGCAAGAATACATAGCACTACAGGATTCAGACTATGTGATATGTGATTTATATGCAAGACAGAAGTAGTAATATTATTGTGACATTTTGGTCTTTTCGACCACAACCATAAAAGCACTGAATCCTCTTGAGTAAGCATGTTTCTACCTCAACGTGAAAGAGGGTGTGTAAATAAGAAGTCAGAGAAACTCCACCAGATGGCAGCGTTGTGATGTACAGCATGTAAGGTGCAAATGATTCAGCTCATGCCTTGGCCAGTACTTGAAATGGAAACAGAACATCACAATCAATTAACTCATAGAATCGAGTCCATCCAGTCATTACATGTGAAATTTGAAGTGAAGAGATGTGAAAGATTAATTGTTTTAAAACTGAACATTTTAGAGGCTTTTCTTTTGGGTACATTCATGGCTCGATGATATTTTAGTTTTTTCTCTGCAAGCAGAAGACACAGCGCATATATAAAAGATGCAGTCTTGGTCTTGCTGCAACACTTAAAATATGACCCTTGCCATGGAAAATGAGCAACATGCATTTTGCTTTACTTTAAATTGATTACTAGAGCTATAAAATGTAAAGTCTTATAAAGAAAATATGAGTCGGTTTTCTAATGCATTATAATCATATCTAAAGACTTGGCAATGGTAAAAATCATTGTGGCTCTTGGTTGCTTTCATCTTTCAGGAAGTCTGAAAACTTAATCTAATGGGGAACCACATATTTCTACAAAGTCCTGTCCTGGACCCATCAAACCTTTAACCAGTTGGAACAGTTGCAGCAAAAAGTTCGTCGTTCTATGTAAGAGTAGGGCTATTTGAATGATAGCAATTTTTGTAAACGGAACTTCAATCTCAAATTACGTGGAAATTGATTGACGCTTGGATTGTGAGAATGATATGCTTTATCCCATTTCACTAGAAAAGTATTGAAATCCACTTAGTACACTGTAGAATAATCCCTCCTCTTTCTCCTATTGAAGAGAATAGATTAAGGAAATGAAGTGGATGCTACAGGCTAGACGCAATGAGAACCAGTGGGACCCGGTTGCCACTGCCCACTCCATGGTAACGGCCAAGGAGACCAGCAGCGTTTGCTCCATCTCAATGACCAGTAATTAAATACACGTGGAAGCACAATCTTTTTTTCACGGTCTATGTTTTGCAAACAACAGAAAGTGTGGCTAAGAGCAAGAACGCAACTCAGTGCATTGTATTTACTTGTTTGTATTTTAAGTAAGGAATGATTCTTTCTTTTTTTTAAAGAGTAGAGGGTGTTGTTATAAACCTGGTCACTTCATTGTTGTGAATTGATATTCAGAATATTCAGGCTACAGTGATGGTTTCGGCTAACTGATCCATAATGCAAAAGCACCAGGACCTTGAAGTGGAAATGAAATGCATTATGGGAGTAGGAGAGGGGCTTTGCCCTTCCTTTTTATGTGTAGAAAACACAGAGAAGTGACTAAATACAAAGAATGACACTAGCTCATCATACACACCATACTGTGCTCAAAATAAGGATTCAAATAGAGAGACAGGGACAGAGATAGACAGAGACAAAGAGAGAGAAAGAGAGAGAGAGAGTCCTCTAAAGTCTCAACACCCACTCTGAACTGTAAATTTGACCCTTGTGTTGAAGCCCCCCACCAGATTGTTCATAGCATATCATACTGCAGTGACTTGTCAGTTCATTTGTGATGTTCAGAGTTTCATATGCAGCAAACATTAAAATAGTAGTAACATACTATTAGCAAGTATCCTGAAGGAACCCTTTTTTCCCCTACTTGTTCAGCAAACAGTAAAAAAAACAAGGTATGCTCATAGACATAGAAAGTCTATGCAATCAGACACATTCATTATAAATAGATGCAGTGGATGCAGGGAGTAATTAAAGGAGGCAGTGTTCATGATGTCTGTGAGTAACAGGGAAGGGGAGGGTGGAGGAGACTGGGGGTGGTGTAATCTTATGGTGTGCTGTTTGGTTGGTGTAGCTTGTGAGCTTATGGAACAAGTGAGTCTGTGGTAATCAGTGCAGGAGTTATTTTAACCCAGGGGCTTAGGCTGCTTGCCTGTCCTGCCGTATCCTACTTGGTCTGACTCTCTGTAGAGCCACTTTCAGCTCTTCCTCTTAAGAGTACTTAAGATGTTATGTCCTAGATACTAATCTGAGATCAGTAAGAAAATTTGACTTACAATGGTTAACACTAGGAAAATTATTGCGACAGCTGATCCTAGATCTTCCGTTTGGAGCAGAGAGTAACTGGAGTCTGATCTTGTCTCTGGTCCTGGCCAGCCTTTCATTCATTGCCAGCACTGACCTATCACAAGAGGAGAGGACTCTGCATCTCTTGGGTTGTATACTGTTACTTTTCCTCCTTTTCTTTCATTTGAATGGAATACATTCAGCAATACAGTTTATGCAGTACTGTGATTTTGTTAGACTATTATTGCCTTTGTGTTGTAATAGGGTGCCTTTGTGCTATACACTTTGTGGATGTGTAGTGTGATACTGATAGACAGCTGTAGCGATTGTTGTGGGTTTATGTGTTAGGGTGTGTGTGTGTATGTGTGTGTGATTTTTCAAACGTTAAAAATAAAACAGCAATACTGTACTCAGTGGGTAGAATGTGTTCACAAATGGAGACCTGAGGATGACTGATTTTTTCTATTTTTAGATTGTTTGTTTTTTATATATATATGTGTATGTATATACATTTTTTCATAAATATGTAAAGACAAGATTATTTTGCCTAAGACATACTTAGGAAATGTTTCACTGCTTTTTGCAATGCAATTTTCATGAGTTCTTCAGATTTTCATATAACTTAAGTATCAAACACAAATATTACTTTGGGTGTGTTTTATTCAATCTTAGCAACTTCTTAGAGACAAGGGGTAAGTTGTTGGTACTACATGGTTTTTGAACATGACTGATGTCTTGTATTAGCTAATTACATAATGAGTGAACTCCTCTGAACTTTATCTGACCATGCTTCAGGTCGCAACAAGATGTCAAGTCCTTTGTAGAATAAGAACATTATCTTGTAGAGGTCTATTCAGGGCATAGTGTCTATAATTAACAGAGCTGTTCTTGCATGATCTGAGGTCATGAGATTTTACTGAATTTATTATCTTTCTGCTTGGAATACTAAGTTTATCTCTTCTTAACTGGAGGATGGAGAATATATGACCATTTTTATTTGGTTGGTGGAGAACTACAGAGACCTTCCTCTTCTCTCAAATCACACTGCTTTGGTTAAAATAAATTTAGGTCTCTCTGCTGCAGGTTCAAGTTTCTGATGCAACTTTAAGCCTCTCTTTTAGGGCCTCTGAAGTCAGCGTAATGTTCTAATTTCTCTAGGCTGGGATGAGTAAAGGAAACCACAAACATACTTACTTTAAACTTCCTCCTTTTTGGTGTGAGTTTCGCTAAATTCGTTTTTCACCTCATTGTTTGAGCTCTCCTTGCACTCTGCAGCAAATAGGATGTTCTTGTGGTGAGAATATGCTATCAGTTTTCATGTTCTGAAAGTGGACACAAATAAATACCAGAGCAATCACTCAAGAACAGTTTAGTGGCTGGTCAACATCCCCATCCACCCAGCCCCGAACACAGTATCAGTGCCAAAAAATGAACACACATGAATTCAAATGTTTCTAAAGACTTATTTCAGCAGTCTTTAAAAAGAACAAAACCAAATTATTATTGCTGTTTGACTGATGAAATTTAGTTTTACAGTGTAGAGTAAACCAAGAGGAAAACCAAAGCACTCAGTGGAAAGAATCCATAGAATGCATCACAACAGAGGCAGTACATGGGATGGGAAGCCTAAGTGAAATTTTCGTCAGAGGTTGCAAACTAGCTGATTAGTTGTTCTTGATTTTCTTCAAAAATCAAAGAGAACTGCATATTATTTACCCATTCAGACACACCAAAGAGCAGCAGACCCTGAGAAGCAAAGCAAATAAAAGAAGTTAGGATCTCACTATGCAAGAGCACAGAAAAAATATAAATCTTTGAAAATAACTTCAAAAAGCAGTGCTAATCTCCTGTCACCGGCTCCACGTCAGCCAGGTCACAATCAGGACAAATTAAGCCTGGAACTTAATTTCCTCGAGTGCTTTTCACGTCACTACCTTGTCACTCTGACCTTTATAAAGCACCTCTAGAGACACAAGGCCAACATAGGTCACAAGAGAGTGTGGCAACTGCTGGCGACAAAACGTAAGAATAGAAAACAGCTCCAAGGTGAAGTCAATCAGAACCTCCTGGATATCACAATGTTTTGTGATATTTACTCAAGAAATTTGTGCACTATTTTTCAGATCAAATTAATGACACTTAAAATAGAAAAAAAATAAAACATGAGCACAGTAACAATATACTACTTTAAGCCAATTTTAGTCTAGAAATTCTAAATGCACTGTTAGTGTTTGTTGTTAATGTTTATTTTTCTGAACAAACATTGCTTTCTGAGAGAAAACAGAGGCAGTGCTTATTAGTAACTACAAGACAAAATTCACAAGGTTGAATTGAAGACAATGGAAAATTAAGATTCACAGCTGAAAATATTTTTGACTCATAGACTAGCTGTTTGGATATTCATCTCATGTGCTTTGCAGGGTATTGTTGATGGATGACCCATAAAACACTGGGAAATAGCCTGGCTTGGTTTTTGCTGTTGTGTTCCATATTAAATGAGATGAACTCGCCATTTAAATAGTTTATATCAGTCGCCCACCAACTAGTACCAGTTTACCATAGTAAACTAAACACTTTTCACCACGATTTTAACTGGCTGAAATCGTGTAGCATACTGTGAGTAAGCCATTGGAGGCAGAGAAGTCGCTCTAATTTGCTAACTTGCATGACTCTGCTGAATTTGTGAGTTATGGTTAATCTTGCATTGAACTGCGCGTTAGCAGCACTGTGGCACCCTGGCAGGAGGGGGGGCTGGCCAATGTTCTACGCGGAGTATCCCAAATTTGAGTCACAGATACAATTCAAGTGTGGCCTGTCTTCTCTTACAGTTAACTGAAACACCAATGGTTCCATCAAGATCCTGGTCCCTAAGTGATTCACACCTGTGTAGACTGACAGGGAATGAGACTGACACAAAATTTGACGATGAATCTTTTTTTAGTGTAAATTTGGGTCAAATTGAAAAGCATTCTTTGCAGCCATTAACAAAAGCATAACTGAACTTGATCTTGGGGACAACGCAGAGACAGTCACTCACAAAGACATACACACGTATGCATAGAGCACTCTGCCCCCTGCTATAGCTGACGGTGCTTGTTAGGCACACAGTAATGAGCATCAGCATGTGTTTTGTGTGAGAGTCTGGGTTGTATGACCTTTCATGGCATATTTAAATGCCAGGAGCAGGCACTGACAGCAGAGAGTCTTTAGATCGGTGGCTTCAGAGTGAAGTTCTGTTACTGCTGCGGAGGAGTGAGGTAGGAATATCAATGCTTCTCAACATCTATAGATAGGGAACGCCTGTTTGTTGTTGAACTTAGGAGGTATTTCTTGCTCACTGTTGTTGAAAGCTTGGAGATATTTTAGAGTTGTGCCTTGTTTGAAACCCTTCTAGGGATGAATCTTATATAGATTTGATTCCTTTGTTCATTGGTGAGATGGATTGGTGCTGACTGAAGCGGTGTTTAATGATATTGAGATGCGCTTGCCTTATCAGTACAGGTCAGGCAGAGTTGACAGTGGGTAGAAAAAGGATGTGGCCATCACAAATTAACTAGCAGAAATGGATCAGGACACCAAGATGAACTACTGAGAGTGTTGTCAAAAACTTGTGTGTGTATTGCCAGGAATGTCAAACATAGCTTCTGGACACTCACATATTGAAGCATGCTTATCTAGTCCATTAGTGTAGTAGAGGAACATGTATAGTATACTCCTAGGGTACTATTTTTAACCAGTATTAAAGATGATAAGCTTGTTTTTTTACAAGGGCACCCTGAGGGGAAGCTATATGGCTATCCTGTCACTTGTACAGTTGAAAAGCTTTTTTATGTGGGAAATGTGGATGTGAAGTGAGTGATGAATTTGTGATTAGAGTAACAAGTTGAGCTGAAGTGCTTTTCATGTACTGCAGTGAGTTGCTCAGGGGTCAAAACCACAGTACTGCGTTTAATGTGTAGGCAATTGCTCGTATCATAGGCCTGTACTTCATGCTGACTCATTTCTACATTAACAGCTTCACAGATGTTTTAGAGACCAAAGTTTGTTCCATCAAGAAAACATGGACAGCTTTTTCCGTCGTCACTTTAAGAGGAAGGAGCCGGGCACTAGGGCAGAGTCTGGGGATGGTTCTGAGGTCTGTCGGCCAAGGAGACCTAGCGTCGCGTTGCCAACCAGCCGAGCCCGTCGGCGGTCGAGCGTGGGCTTACCTTCCGCCGCTCTGGCCCAGAGGAGACGCTCAAGCGTGCACATGCAGGCAGCCGTCCCACATGTCGGGGGGCGCTGCCCTGGAATTGGTCAAACATCAAAGAGCAGCAGTGGCAGGCGTCGTTCTAGCACTACCACTCCCAGCGTTAACCCACGCTTTGCTGTGCGACGCCGAAAGGCTGGTAAGCTTCGCACCATTGACACCCATCTGCTAGGACCATCCATGCTGCTGGCAAGCCTTATCCAGATGACAGAGGAAGATGAGGGAGGCGGTGCCACAGCTGGAGAGCGGCAGGTGGAGCTCAGGGGTAGTGACGTAGGAGGCACCAAGTCTCATTCCTGTTCTTCCGCACTGCTCTCAGAAGGTGATAGTGACAGTGACAGTTTGAGCTCTGACACCAACTCAGATGACAGCCTTCCCTTGGATCATCTGAATGAGATTGAAGTGTCAGACAGGGAGTTTGAGGACACCTCTCTCTGGAGGCGACGGCAGGACACCACTCCTCTAGAGGCTGTGGTAGAGTGTGTCCAGACCCATCCGCTCATTCGCCCCCCCCGCTGCCTTCGCCGAAATTCCTCACACCTCTCAGCCATTGACGCCGCCCCTCATGGACGTTACTGTCGCAGCAGCCAGAGGCGCAAAAGGAGGCGTGTGTCCACCGTGTCCAAAGCAGGCAGCCCTTGGCCAGGTCGAGGACTGCCCCTGCCTAGCAGACGGAGCTCCACCTGCTGGAGGGCCCACAGCACCCTCAACCCCATCCTGGGGGCGCACTATGACCCTACACTGGAGTCATGGAGCGGGTTCCTCTCGTATGTAGCCCGTTCGTTTTATTAGGGTCAATGGTTGTCCATGTGTTGTCAAATGAATCTATGATTTCCTATGTATTGTAACTGCCAGATGTTTGCTGTCTAACATTGTTAAGTCCAGAGACCACTGGCAAATGGTATAACTTTGTCTTGTCTTCTTAGGACCTAATCTATTCCTTGAGAAAAGTTTGGGTTTTTTTTGGCTCATGTAAATCTCTAACCTCGCCATTTATGGGTTAAACGTGTTATATGAGCCAAACTGGCCTAGCATTCTCAGCATTATGAACGTGCAAGTATTTTTTCCCCTTCTCATGCCATATAAAAGTACTTAAACTTCACAGCAGTTAACAAAAACGGAAAACAGACAGAGAACAGGTTGTTAGCATATGGAGGTTTGTACTGTCCTGACCTTCTAATTCTCTGTCCCATGGTGACGGGCTCCATGGTGCTGTCTCATTAGCGGTAGTGCTACTGTAAGAGAGCAACGTGACTCATCAATGCCATTGATCACCCTGTGTGCAGAACGCCACTGCGTTGCCATGATTCAGTCATTTACACAGCAGGGAGAAAGTGAGAAAGGTTACAGTGTTCCTTACCATGCACGTTAAAACAGCTTTTCCTGATTAAATTATATTAACTGATGACCGTTAGGTAATTTTCCACGGCAGCGGGTTTCACGTGCTTTATCCGAGTTTGTCTCCGTGCACATACATACCTGTCGGTGAGCCACAATTGAAAATGCTGCTGCAACAGATGATGGTTCAACAGGATAAAATGCTACAAAAGATTGCATCTATATGTTATCAGACGCCTTTAATTACTTGCGTAATATTGGTTCGTTTGGGCTAGATAAAAATGATCCCTGTTGATCCAACTGTCAAACATGTCGAGGACTGGACATAAAGGATTTCCTACAAAATTCACCGAAAACTTTTATGCTTTTGTGCTGTATGCAGAGTACGTATGAAAATGAATTGTGTGCACTTATCTACATTAAAAGTCTGGGATTTCTTTTTCAGAAAAGCTATTGCCAAATCTAACCTGCAGCATATGACAGCCCATTCCAGCGTTTCAGCCCCGACTAAGTGTGAGATTAAAAAGATCTGCAGCAGCATTGACTGGACTGTAAGTGTCCCACATTTTTTAAATGTGAAATGCTAATCTGACATGGACCATAAGAGTTATATTATAAAACACAAACTTAGTGTACTCTTGTGTGACAAGAAATATATAAGGAGAATGATTATGAGGTAGACACAATATCTGAAATACTGTGAGTGATCCAGACCTGTTTGCTTGTTCTCATTTCCTTTTAGGAGAATGCTCAGTTTGGCCAGCATGTCTGGTTTGAAACAAGTCCTTCCGGAGATTTCTGCTATGTTGGAGAGCATTATTGCTTTGCCAAATCAATGGTGAGTTCACGGTAATGTCTGACTCCTGTTCATGCTCAAACTTTGTGCAAAGAGCTCCCACTACTGGCAAAAAGGTGTAAATGCAGATTCATACCCACACACCTTTATTAATGGAATAAAATGACCTGTCTCTCATTCTCAGTTTGGAATGAAAGATCTGTCATTATTAGGCAAAATTCAAGTTTAAATAATCTTAACAGGTCAATATTTAAATGTGTAGAAATTATTTTGCACCTTATTATATCACTTGCACTGTCGATTTTAAAGCTAATTAAAATCACTGTGTAACAATGAAATAGCAAGTTATCCATCAAAAAGAAAAGATTGAGAGATGCAGATTGACATTCACGTTCATTTTTCTTTCTTACAGCAAAAATCAGTCTCACGGTATAAATGTGCAAGCTGTAAAATTTCTGTCCACTCAACATGTATGGAGCAGCTAGAAAAGGCAGGTCATCATAAAGTAAATAAAAGTCTGAACATCGTAAAAATAACTAAATAAATGATAAAAAAAAATAAAAATAAATGGGCACATAGACTAATGAATGTGCCCAAAGACTGAAAGGATTTCTACTAATTGTATGTTAAAATCATTTTATTCTCTGTCTAATTGACTTTTGATAGATGAACTTCAGGTGTAAACCATCATTCAGAGATCCCACATTAAGGAACGTTCGAGAGGTGAGAATCACTTTTCAAACAGTTTGCAATTGTAGACCTGTACTCTGTTTGTGAATACAGAACACTCATAACAGAAGCTGAAAACTACAAGAGTGATTGTTACTTACACACGGTAGTTGCTCAAATCCTTATGGTCAGTGGTGGTTCATTGTCAGACTCTGCTTTCAGCCCACCACCGTGAGGCACCACTGGGTACACAGAAGACGTCAGGATGGGAAGTGTCGACACTGTGGAAAGGTGTGGAAATCTTACATGCTGGTGATTTAGCCTATTCACAAAACACTAATGTATCACTAAATGTCAAAATCCTTAGGACGTAGGTCAAATAAGTATTTTGAGATATTTACGTAATTGGCACTATTCCTGTGGTCATCTGCTTTTTTCCCCTCTTGTGCTTCCTCTTTTGATCGTCAAGTATAAGAATATGAAATAAAAAATGCTTTTTGACAAAGGCCCTAAACTGCATTAAACTGAATTGTTTTCAGTTTTCCTCAAACTCATTTAATCCTAATGGAACTTTAGTTGCAAAGGAAGCAAGACAGCAATGAAAGGGAGCCATAAAAGAGTACCAAAAAATATCATTTGGCTGTGAAAGGATATTTTCTGAAACATTTTCATGAAACAAAGAGAGCAATGAACAAGCAGAACAAAACAGAAGAAACAGAAGAAAACACACATTTCAGAGTGATATTTACTGTGTGCAGATTTGTTCATGTGTTTCCTCTATCTCACAGGGTTTTCAGCAAAAATTCTCCTTCCACAGTAAAGAGATAGTGGCCATTAGCTGCTCTTGGTGTAAGCAAGCAGTAAGTATATAAAATGTCCTTTTTATAATTGTAGATGCTCACATTTAGATACAGTATAAATTATGCTCTGTATCTCCACTGAGTGAACTTTCATTTTGCTTTACAATGTTAAGAAGACTGATCTTTCACTCTGTGGGCACATCGTGCTGCATTAACCAGTATGCAGAATCTTGTTATACAGACCTAGTTCTCTCTCTCTCAGCATGCAGTATCTCATTAATCTGCCTAATCTCTTCCTTTGGGTGCAGCATCACAGCGAGCTAGCTAATATCGCTTTCCTTCTAAGCCAGCAACCGGCCTTTAAGAGCTCTTTCTCTATCAAACGTGGATTTATAAAGTCATGCGCTAGAAGCTTTTAGGTTATGCTCAGTTCAGTTGAGTTTATTTTGTTTTTCTTATTTTCTTTACACCAGGCATTTTCACAAAGGAGCTTTACCAAATGAATGTGGAAAATATAGGAACATTATTTAAAGTGAAAATGAAGGTCAATTACTTTTAGTGCTGATTTCTTTTTTTTCTCATGCAAAAATAGCCCAGTTTTGTTTCTTATTTATAGATGTTCTGAAAAGAACAATTCACTGCACCAATAAAATGAGTGTGTGTGTGTGTGTGTGTGTGTGTGTGTGTGTGGTTGAGCATCATCCATCATCCACCCTCCACTAAGATAAATCTATTGATTTTTGCCTGTGTTGTTTCAGAACAAGGTAATTTATTTGTCTGTATATGTGTGTGTATACCCTGCCTGATCAGTTATCTGCCTGATCTCTCTCTGGGCAGTATCACAATAAGGTGACGTGCTTCATGCTGCAGCAGATTGAAGAGCCCTGTTCTCTTGGTGTTCATGCTGCTGTCATCATACCCCCCACGTGGATTATTCGAGTTCGGAGACAGCAGGTACCACAGGCTAGTGCACCTGCCTGAACATTCTCACTGATTCTCCTATTCTCCTGACCCCCTTATGCCTTCAGTATACCCACTCTCAGAAAAACTCAAGCATATTAGAGAAAAGAAATCAGTTACAAACTCAGGGATACTGCCAACTGTCTAAAATAAGTGCATTTTCTGTGTAAAATACATTGTGTCTTCCACTGCACTTTTGTAAAGAAATAATATAGAATAACATCTATGCCAGTAGAGTTTTAAGGTTTTAAGTGGTCGATTCTTTACGTTGAAACAGAGAGAAGTCAACAGACATAATTTAAATGAAAAAAAAAATGCTGTGTGTTTTAAGGTGTCATTGAAATCTAGCAAGAGGAAGAAGCGAACCTCTTTGAAAGCCAAAACAAACAAAAAGGGAGTGGAGGTAAAAAAAAAAGATTATTAATACTAATAATAAAAGTAGAAATAATAGAAGTTATTAATAGATATGCAAAAATGTTTACTGGAATGTACAAATTAACCATGTGTTCTTCAATTCTCATTTAGGATGGCAAATGGAAGCATTTTGTTGTGAAACCAATTCCCTCACCACTCATGAAACCACTAATTGTGTTTGTCAACCCAAAGAGTGGTGGTAATCAGGTTAGCTTCTATGTCAGCACAGTTGGGCTGACAACCTGTTCTATGCCTTTATACCTCTATACCCACATCAGTTATTTTCACTCAGCAACACAGCACCTCTCATTTCTACAGATATGTTTTCATGGATTCACAGCCATTATTGTGGAGATTTATCAGCAGCCACATGCCACATGTAAGATTTATTCCTTTTCTCCTTAAGGGAACAAAGATTATCCGATCTTTCATGTGGTACCTGAACCCTCGCCAAGTTTTCGATCTAACTCAGGGTGGACCTAAAGAGGGGTAAGCGCTGAAATATTCATTTTGATTACAGTCATGCTCCTGTGTTGATATGTATTTTAAAATGAGCTGATTTTCACATGCAGATATTTATACACCTATAAAAAACACATTTTATTTGCAAGGAAGTAGGGGATGAAAATCTAGAAATAGCTGTGTATAAAATTAAATGAAATTACTTCTGCTTTTTTCTCTCTTTTATTACTTTTCTGTGTTCCTTTCAAGGTTAGAAATGTACCGCAAAGTGCCAAATCTGCGAATCCTGGCCTGTGGTGGGGATGGAACTGTCAGTAAAACCTTATATTAAAATTCAATTCAATTCAATTTTATTTGTATAGTGCTTTTTACAATCAAAATTGTCTCAAAGCAGCTTTACAGTGTTCAGTGCCTAATTAAGTAGAAAGTCAGTTTTCAGTATCCAAACAGATCTTATTACAGACCAGATCTTATAAAACTGCCATTAATGATTTTCCCATTGTAATTTTTATTTGCAATTGACAACTCTTCACACAGATTTTATAGTAATATAATAATAATATAAATTTATTTAGAGCCCAATATCACTATGAATAGTCTCAAAGGGCTTTACATGTCTATAACAAAGTCAAATCAAAATTATATTGTGCATAAGATCGACATGTTTAACATGTTAATAATACCACTTCATGAGTCATTGACTTTACACCCTCTAATTTATGTCCTCTCAGTTCACAAAAATGTGAGGTTATTTCTTCTTCTTCTTCTTCTTCTTTTTTTTTTTTTTTTTTTTTTTTGAATAACCATAGTTATGTGGGGCCTTTCTGTAGAGAGTAGGTATGATAATCTGCTGATTTGCAGGTTGGTTGGATTCTCTCTGTCTTGGATGAACTGCAGTTAAACCCACAGCCTGCAGTGGCTGTTCTCCCACTGGGAACAGGGAATGACCTTGCCAGAACACTCAACTGGGGTGGGGTAAGCTCAGTTCAAGAATATCATATTCAAACAGAGGACTGCACTTCAGATAATATGGTAGTGATACTGATACTTCCGTAAGACCGGTTCAGGTACACAATATTGCATTCAGTGCAGATTTTTTTTTTATATTTGTAAATTGGTGGAAGTTGAGGGATATAGAAGAAAGTAATAAAATGCAACATTAAGAAGAAGAAAAACAGATATTCCAGTAAAATAAAAACTGAGTACCATTAGATTCCGAATGAGGATACTCTGTATACGAATCAAAGGTTTTGTTCACACTGTAGACTTATTTGCTTAATTTCAAGTTGCTTAGCAATTTGAAAGTCACCACTATCAGACATCAGTGTAAATGGTTCCTCATTCTGAAATGCCCAGAAATTGCCACAAAAAGTCAACCAGCCCATTATGTAATGATATACTGCGGCGCCAACTACTGGTGACAGAGTTCTGGCTGAGCATTTAGCAGTTTGTCAGGGATGGCAGAGAGAATAGTGATAAAAATGGGTCATTTGCAATAACACGAGTAGTGAGGGACAGTCAGTGTTCAGAGAAGCATGGAGTGGAGATATGTTCTGGAGGTGAAACTGCGCTGCGCTGATGAGGGAGTTTATGTGTTCTTCACTGATACAATCTTATGAGTGGATGGTACTGTACCAGTGGCTAGCGACATCTTAATAATGTTTGTGATGAATGGGGAAAGAGAGGGTCTTGGGGATGGGGTCTGATAGGAAGAAGAGGGATTTAGATTTGCAGATTTTGCAGATTTTGCAGATATCAATTACAGATGAAACAATGACTGGGTACAAGAGAATGTTGACCGACGTAGAGTTCACAGTGGTTTTTGATTCAGTTGGGCAATGGGGACCTTGAGATGATTCGTAGGTAATGGTGGACAGGGTTTTACTATCATACACAAATGTGGTCAGAATCAGAAATGAAAAGATGTAGCTCCATTTTTATTAAAAGTCTGATCAGAATTCTGAATTGGGTCATAGGAGAGCCTCAGTTTCTTTTCACAGAATGAGACCTCTTTCTGATGTGCAGGGTGTTTGAACACATTGTTGTGCTGCATGTGTTTTTTTTAGGGTTATACAGATGAGCCTGTGTCAAAAATCCTCTCGCATGTGGAAGATGGAAACATCGTACAGCTGGATCGCTGGAACCTTGACGTAAAGCCCAACCCTGAGGTTTCTCAGGAGGAGAAGGACGAGCACCAGACAGACAAGGTCAGCTGACCCACACATGGCAACCTGGAGGTCACACTTCAACCTCTTGTTGAAAAACACTACACCCTGTCATAACCCAGTACTCTTAATGAATTGATGATTACAGCTTTTCTTCTATCTATCCAATCAATGAATATTCCCAGCCTCAAAGAATGCAAGGTTAAAGCTTGACCTTTGACTAATTCAGATCACTTGAATCTGGAAGGTTTTAATTACCATAGACAAACTAATACAAGTTAAATTGTCATGAATACTGAACTCATAGAATGAGTCAGCTTTTAGGTGGGTTAATTTAGTATATTTCATCATAGTTTTTGACTATATGCTTTGTCTTTCAGCTTCCCATTGACGTCTTCAACAACTACTTCAGTCTTGGTTTTGATGCTCATGTAACCTTGGAGTTCCATGAATCTCGAGGTATGTCCATGCATTGAGTGTTATTGACTGTGAGGTTTGATTAGGCATACATTTTAACTATTATACTACCATAATAGTCATGTGGCAATCAAAATTCATTGGTATGGGCTTCTGAAGGTAACACATTGCTAAGTATATTAAATTGTGTGAAATGATACAATTGATTGAGAAAATCAAATTAAATTGATAAAAAAAAACAGTTTTGATCTCACACCTCTTCCATTACTCCTCAGAGGCAAACCCAGAAAAATTCAACAGTCGCTTCCGGAACAAAATGTTCTATGCAGGGGTGAGTTCCTCTGAGTGTTTTGAGGTTGTACAGTGTGATCTGGCCTCTCCTGAGATGTGTTCACTCCTCCGTCTAACATGCTTTGCCTCTTTAATGCTTCATGTAGACAGCCTTCTCTGACTTCCTCATGGGGAGCTCCAAAGATCTATCCAAGCACATCAAAGTTGTGGTGAGTGGAATGCCGGGAAGCTTTTTTGGTGGTGGTATTTTTATGTTGCTCTTTCACTTATTTACTTTGAAATAGAAATGCACTAAAAGGTGTTCAAATGAAAGGTGCACATAAAATGAATTCCTGAATACTAAATGACTCACTCCCCTCTGACCTTGGTGAAACATAAGACAATTGGCTGTCTACCGACCTAATCCTGAGCTGGAATGCACTTCAGTAAAGGCACGTGTTCAGTGTGATACTCTCTTTTTTGTCTCTGTTTCTGTGTCAATCCTTCACTCCGCTCTCCCTAATGTTCTATCACATTAGTGTGATGGCACAGATCTTACCAGCAAAATTCAGGACCTGAAGCTACAGTGTCTTCTTTTCTTGAATATTCCAAGGTAAGAGAGGTTCTGAATAATCTGTAATTCATACCTCCCGCACCTAGATGGCGACAAGTCTCTTTTCAGCTACACACATAATGATTCTGATTTGCTTTGAGTTTATCAGTGTGTTTGTGTGGATAAGACATCCACACATCAGAATTAAGAGGTCATTGTTCTGTAATAGTGTTGACATTGTGCTTGAAGGTATTGTGCTGGAACCATGCCTTGGGGTAATCCAAGTGAGCACCATGAGTTTGAGCCCCAAAGACATGATGATGGGTGTATTGAAGTCATCGGATTCACCATGACCTCCTTGGTATTCTATTTTTATCATGATGTCAAACAGCTGTGGCAAACAAATAGACTCTGCAAATTTGATTCTCAAAAAATTCAGAATGCCTGACCTATTCTTTTACGCCATAGGCTACCCTGCAGGTTGGGGGTCACGGAGAAAGGTTGAACCAGTGCCATGAAGTGACCCTCACCACCTACAAGCCCATTCCAATGCAGGTAGATGGTGAGCCCTGCAAACTGGCCCCTTCCATCATCCACATCAATCTGAGGAATCAAGCCAACATGGTTCAGAAGACTAAGAGACGTATCTCCCTACCACCAATGACTGAGTGAGTGCTCACCTCAATATCCTGTTTACAAACCGGCTTTTTTCTCCTTATGAACGCTTGGTAAAACTTCTTGCCCTCTGTCCCAGTCTCAAGATTTTTGTCTCATTTTTGAAAACGAAAAGTTAAAACATGGTCGTGTCAAGACAGAGGATACGGCATAGCATATACATGCAATAACTGGTTTTGAAATTAAAAATAAACAAATAAACAAGCAAAAAAAAAAAACCCCAGTAGAGATCCCTTCAACAAAACCCTGTCCGTCACAGATTAAACAGTGATGTTAGAGAAAAAAAAAATCCACACATCACCTAAAGGATTTGTTCTACAGCCACACAGCGGGTGTTTTTCTAGATATTTCTTCCATTCCATATTCCAACTAAAATTTAAGTTTCACCTTGTGTTATATATCCATCCAGCCAGCAGCACCTCCCTGAGAAGCTCCAGATTCGGGTGAGTCGCATCAGTATGCACGACTATGAGGCGCTGCACTATGATAAAGACCAGCTGAAGGAGGCCGGTGAGTGTGTGGGCCTTTTTAGCATTCACTGACCACTTGCCACTCTGACATTGGAAGGCTTCATTTTTCTCAAGCTAAATTTTGCAGAACTGTGTGAAAACTAGGGCATTAATTACAGTACAGTTCTTAGAAACTTTGCACGTGATGCAATCATAAATAGAGTGCGTTGAGATGTGTCTATCTGTGCTATGACAAACATCATGGTTTTGTTTATTTCTCATTGCTGTTGTTTATCAAAACTGATTCCTGACTATTAATCTTACCAGACGGTCTCAGTGAAAATGAAGTGACTGTGGATTCAACGCTGGCTCAGAGTTTCAAAATAAAATTGGCCATATGTTTGCAAGTTTCCTTTGATGAACCTGAATGCCCCTGTTTTCCTCTCTCCCTGTTCTCACAGCAATCCCACTGGGCATCATTACTGTGCCAAGTGACAGTGATTTAGAGACTTGCCGTGTTCACATTGAGAGGTTACATCAGGTATGCAGAGGCTAAACTGTATGACCCTGGAAAATGAGAGCTCAAAACAAGAAAGAGATAGAAAGGAACAAATGATATAATTAGTTAACAAAAGATATTTCAATTTCACTCTCACATGTTTAGTCTTGTCATTCTAACAGTCACTGACTTAGAGAATTTGTTTAGACTCCCTTTCCATTTTTTCCCCTTTCCCAACTTTGCAATAATGTTAAAAAAAAAAAAGAATAAACCAGGCGGATTGCATCATTGAATGGGCATGTGATATTTATCTTTTTTTTCTCTCTGGCAAAAGGTTCCATGACAGGGATAGATGTCTAGACAAAAAGTCATCATGACGAACAAAACCTGTGTGGGAGATGTTTGAACAAGAACATTTTTTCTGTTTCTCTCTCGCTGACTCACTAGTTTTCATTGCAAGGACTGGAAGGTGATGAGGAGGATGGAGAGAAGCCAGACATATTGCAGATTCAAAAACTTTCCCCAAAATGGTGCTTCTTGGACTGTAAGTTGCTCACTGCAAATGTGTCAGAATAAAGAATTGCAAAAGTTTGAATGGTACATGAAATGTATGGAGTGGTTTCCCAGCTCTAGACTAGGCATCTTCCAAATGCCTTAATATATAGCATTCTCAGGACTCTGATTATTAGTGTCTAGTGAATCTGAATAGGAGAGACGCCTGCATATAGTCCTCCAGAAGATGAATGGCGCATTCGTGGTCTGTCTAAAAATCTGTGTCATTTTAGTTCTGAACACAAAAAGTCACACCAAAATTTAGCAACAAAGATGTGATTCCAAAGGCTAAATATTGTAAATTATTCTTAATTTGCAGCCAAATTTCATGGTAAATATCTCATGGTTGCTTTTTGACAATGTTGCTGACAATGATAAATGCCTCCAGAGCTAGTCTACATGATGATTTCTCATGTAATGTCCCATTGCTTTTGTTCACAGCGACCACAGCAGATCGATTCTACAGAATAGACCGTGCACAGGTAATTAACATAGTCTTACCCCCTCAAGATGTGTGAGTACTCTAAGAAAATATAGCATCTTTGTAATGGTGTGTTATGGAGTGCCACTTTTCTGTGGATTACAGGAGCACTTGAACTACGTCACAGAGATATCCCAAGAGGAGCTGTTCATTTTAGACCCAGAGCTGGTTACCAAAGAGACGGTAGGCACTTCACCCGGAATGCCCAGTCTAATGGAGTCTGCAGGGGAAAATTCAAATGCCTCACCTACTGAGCACAGGTATGTTAACTTGGAATTGCACCTTAATGGATCTACAAAAGGACTTTTAAGATTCTTCCCATAAGAGAAGCTATCTCTCTAACTTTTTCACATGGTTAGAAAAATGTAGCCTGTCATTACTGTTAATTGGGAGAGTCCTCAGCATAACACAACAGGAACTGTCTGCTGACTTGCAATGCAACAACAACACCAAAGTCTATAATCAGAATCTCTCATTGCTTCAACATTTAAACCTCCGCTATTTTTAAGTGAAAAGACATGAATTTAACTGAGTGCTTATAGCCTGCATGTAATAGGTATGCTCCAGTGATACTCTGCAACTTGAATAAATCACTCTGAGTCATCGACTCAGCTGCTGAGATAATTATTGGAATTGTATGTTGTGCACATACCCGCTAAAGTTTATCCCTTAACAGCAGGAATAAATTCTGTTTTCTAAATATCAAGAGTATTCTCCTGAAAATCTTGCCTTGAAACAAATAGCTATAAATTGCTGCCATGTGTTCTGTAATGCCCCGCTGAATTGTTGGTGTAATTGTGTGTTATTTGTACTGATTATTGCTAATGTCATGATTAAATGGACAAGTTAAATGGACAAAAAAGGCAAGTGAGTACAAAACAAATTGAAATGTCTGCATGCAGGAATATATATTCGCTCACATCCACTTTTCATTATTGTGGTAGCTGCTTAAAGTTGAAGAATAGAGTTAAGATGACTCGTCCATGCTGTCTATAACTATGAGAAGAGAGGGTTAGCCACACATCATGTTTCCAGTAGAGGCAGTTAACAGTGGGCTTGTTGAGTCACGTTTGCACACAGTCCTGGAGCAGGGGGCGGAGATTGACAGGGAGGTTAGTGAGGTCACAGACAGACTCTCCTCACCCTAAGGTAACATCCTTTATCTCCCTCCAACCACATACACAGGTCAAACCAGTGTTTAGCAAACTGTGTGTATAATACCATCTGTTTGCCTTCTCACCGACACGCTGTCTGGACTTGCCCTTGCATTCATATGTAAAGGCTTCCTCAGCTCTTTGAAGCCCAAAATGTGAAACAGTTAGATCTGTTTCTGAACATACAGTGACTGCTGCTGTATCCATCATTACAGACCTTGTCTAATTGCCAGTGTTTGTTTTAAATTATGACGAGCCATCCCACAAATTAGACCCCCTCTGGGTGAGGGGACACTAAGCATTGTAAATACATAAACACAGCCTTTATCTGTGCTGTTGTTCTGTGTGTCCCTCTGCCCTCCTTCCCATAATCCCACGCAGGATGGCTGAAGCAGAGGGCGCAGGCTTGAAGGATTGTGTGTCCACTGAGTGCTTGATTCCGTGGGACGCTGCAGAGAGATCCCCAAAGTCTGGCCTGTGCAGGTAATGCTAAAGCACTACACTAAGGAACAGTGAATGAAGTACTAGTGTCTGACCTTCGACATTTTAAATGGTGATATTCATCAATACAGAGAGCCTTCACTGATAGCTTACAAAATGTAATACTGTCATCTGTGCAGAGTCTACGCCGTTCGCCTAAGGTTTTCACATACAAGCCATCACTGATCTTTAGAGATACAGTATATTATAATGTGCTGTGTGTGTGTGTAAAATGAGAAAATTGAATGTAATAATGGTTGATGACTTACAGTTTGTGTGGACTTTTTTAATGTTTCTCCCTGGGGTTATTTGAAAGGAGGGGAGCAAAAATACTGAACTTGCAAAAGTCGCCTATGGCTGAAGAAGATACCAAACCGAGAGAAAGGTAAAAGTTCCTTACATGTTCATCAGCTGTATTCATTAAATGCCTTAGATAATTATTTTGATGAAAGAGCATTTTTAATTCCACTATGATTTCCCATAATAGGTTAGATGGCTCTGACGGGAGTGGCTCAGATGAAGGTAAAAATAAATAAATTAATAAGTAAATAACAGAAAACTTTTTTGTCCTGAAAAGTATGTGGACCCAGTGGCTTGAAAAAACACTATATGATTTCATCATGATAACAAAACTAGAAACTTGTTTGTTTTTGTTTTTTGTTGTTTGTTTTTTGTATGACATCACCTTCTGAAGAATTGGATTGCACTCATATGAAGTGAATTACAGTTGTGTTTTGATGTTTTTCTCAGAAGTGACAAAGATGCTCATTGAGTGTGTCAAGACCGATGACATGGAGAAGGTATTTATAAAGATTTTGTTTTCATACTCTTAAATCAATAGCCCTGGTTATATTTTGTCTTTCATTCTCATGAGTTTCAGGGTTTAAGGTAGAGAATTTCACAGATTAATATTTCAGCCCTTTTCTGGTCTAAGCATGTGACCAAGACTGTACACTCACACTGACACTGCACCAATCTAAATGAGAAGTTGTATGATTTTGTGTTTTGTGAGCTTATTTCATAATAGCCTCTGTATGGTTAGCATATGACAGGTGAATATTGCACCTGTTTACTGATATTGTCTTCACTGTTTGTTTTTCTCAGCTAAAAGAGCTGCATAAGTGTGGAGCAGATCTACAGATTCAAGATTCATATGGCTGCACTTTACTCCATCATGCAGTGGTTAATGGCAGCAAGGAAATTGTACAATTCATTCTGAAAAATGGTTAGACATCATAGTTATTGATTTGTTTTATTCTGTCAAGAAGTTTTAAATACCATGTAAGATCATGTTATTCTTATTGTAATATTTTAGAATAACCTCTGTTTTTACCCTCAATGTAACAGCTCCTGCCAGTATCCTGGATGTTACAGAGAAAGAAACGTAAGTTACTCTGCAGGGCATTTTGTTGTACTATGTGCTAAGAATTTTTGTTGTCAAGGAACTGATGTCTGTCTACTTCATTTGTATGCACGGTCATAAAAAAATACAGACTTCTGTCATGTTGTGCTCAGTTGGACCTCACCGCTATAGATATAGACATAGGAGATGGCTGAATCAGGTTTCATAAGTCCATTAAACTCTGACGTCCCGAAACGGAAAGATTGAGGTCTTATGTGTCACTGGACCTTGGTATGCTGTGTTTGTATGAGCAATATCATATACCTGGACTAAAAGAATTTAGGTGACTTTAAATAAATTGTTTGCTTGTTGTCTCAAACAATTTTTAAGTCATTGGTCTTCCATTAAAATCATTGCAGTTAATGAGCAAACTGAATTTGTAAGTGTTGTTGTAACAATAGCTCATCTCTCTCTTTTGTTCTCCAGAGGAGAGACGGCTCTTCACAAAGCTGCGGCGAAGCGCCAGAGGTCCATCTGTCACTACTTGGTGGAGGCTGGAGCTTCCCTCATGAGGACAGACCTACAGGTTGGAAGCCATTGAGAAAACTTGAGCATTTTTATAGTGAACACATTACTAATTCATAAAGGCCAAGCTGATTAAGCAAACCTTTAGCTTGAGAATCCACTTGCCAGTTTTTTTTTAAAGCATTTCTAAATAGACACATCACTGAAAGCAAGAAAAACCTTGAAGACACACAAGCTCTTTACGGACATCAGCTACAGGGGCTCACCCACGGTATTGTGTTTCAGGGTGACACGCCGAATGTGCACGCAGAGAGAGCCCAGGATGAAGAGCTGGCCGAATACTTGAAGAACCGCCAGCATTATCAGATGATTCAGAGTAATGACCAAGAGACAGCCATATGATCCATCACCGCGGTCAAACTGGTTTAGACCTATCCGTACCTATGAGGCTGGTCTTAAAGACTGGGCCCAACTCGAGGTTACAGAGGTTGTGTTTTTTTTTTAGTTTCTTTCTTTTTTGAAAAAAAAAAACCCAGACAGTTAGCCATCTATAGGTCTTTTTAGATACCACAAGGTCAAAGTTACATAAAATAATGAATGTTTGAATGTTTTTTTCTCTCTTGCCAAAAATGACCAGAGTGCATGTTGTCAAGGTGCAGAGTGCATGGGTGCGCTTCTTTTACTAGGAAAGTGGGGTAATATTGTATTTATGGTGTCTGCTACACTGAAAACACTGCGCAAAAAGAAAAAGAAAAAAAAAAGAAAGAAAAAAAGGAAAAAAAAGCTGTCATGCTAGGATAAGTTTATGTGAATGAGGCTTTGCTGTTCTGCCAGTAGGCAGAACTACTTACTAAGAGAAAACTTAAACCTATAGGGGCCTAAGAATAAGTCATCTAATGACTAGCACTGCTGCAGCTGATGTACATTTAAAACTGCATAGAAGTCAAAGAGAGTGTATTTTCATTTATATTAGGATTTCTTATCACTTATGAATTGTTAAGCAGATATGCTAAAGAGCTGAAATAGCATAACAGTCATGGTTTGATTTATGGGGTTGGGGGGGTCTGACCCCCCCTAATTAAGACTTGGATCCCCCCAAAAGAGGTAAGAACAACAGTTTGTGGGGGGGGGGGGGGGTCCAAAACATTTATATATCCTATACTATACAGCCCTGGAGAAAAAGTTGACCCCCCCCCCCCCCGATTGTCATTGTATAATTCGCACTCTGATAACAGTCATCTGTGAGAGTATGAGAGTACCCTCATTCAGTTTTACTGAAAGGGTTATGAAATGCCTGCTGTTTATCTTTGTTACTTTTACTACTTTTTGCATAGTACTAGATTTGTTTTCAAAACTCTTCCAATGCTTCCTTCCTGCAAATGATTATAACTATTTTCATGATTCTCTTCAATGGTAAACACTTTAATTTCTCTCAATAGAGAAATACATAACGTAGCTGTATATTTGTTATCTGCTTGTGACTAAATAATAGCAGTATAAAGTTGTTCAGTACCTCTGTTCTCATTATGTGTGCCATAGAACTACATACTACTGGATTCTTATGTTACAATCACAGTTATTCAACAGAAAGAAATTGCGACATTGCATATCATGCATTGTATGGCATAATACATATTGTTAGATTTTATCAATCAGTGCCAAGCATATGTCCTCTGGAAATGCACTTTTATGTTTGGCTGTGGTACAATCTGGTCTGCTGATTTTGGTAACAGAAACAATGAGCATACAGAGAGTATGTGATGGAATTTGCACCTCAGTTTACGAAGAGAATCATGACCTCTTGCTTTCATGGAATGGGGGCTTAGGACTTTATCATTTTCTTTTCTGTAGAAACTCAGCATCTCACCAAGTTTTTAATAACTTTAAAATTGTTACTAATACAAGTCACCTAATACTAGACCGCTACTGGTATGTGATTCTGTGCAAATGAAGTCTAACAAGTAGTAGTTATTCATGTTATGTAGTACTGTTAAATTTATCAGGACACAATCTGAGTGAGTCCTCTAACATGAATAACTACAGACAACACTGAATAACACAGAGCAACTAAAACACGTGACACTGCAACTAGTTACTTGAATTTTTACAAACCTTTTATCAAGCTTTACAGTAGTGCTGATGGATGACTGAGGCATTAGAAGGATACAGGATTCTTTATTTTTCTTCTGTTTATTCAGTTCAGGTACAGCTCCAGCTTGGCAATATCCTGGTCTCATTTCCCAATTAGTCATAGTATTGTGATTTATGTGCATTGTCAATGCTCTGTTTTGAGTTGCTGTGCAATTCAGGATTAGAAAATACATATATAACTGTCAAGCATTTTGAAAATGTGTGAATATATTGTACTCTCAAATATGCTATCCATGCATTTGTAACACAAATTGAATGTCATTTGAATGTCAATAAGATACATTAGTGACCTATTTATATTAGTGAATGAAATTCTGTGAAGTATATTACATTGTTATTAGATGTATATTTGTTCTTTGGGATGATTCATTTGTTGTATACCTGGAAGAAAATAAACTTGTTAAAAGTGTATTTATACTGTTCAGTTCTCACTTTTAATACGTTAACATTTTTTTGGGATTTTCTGTGTACTTCCTTTCTCACGCTACATCATTTTAGGAAAAAAAAACATCCTTGTGATAACTGCAATGTCAAAGTTCTCTATATATTCTTCTGTTAAGCTGCGGATGTACCGCCATTTGTCTTCAGTGATAACAGTCCAAAAGAAGGTTTTCTGTGACACTGAAGTGACCATAAGGGTCCAAACATGGGTTGAATAAAGTATAGGCATTTCACTTACTCTCTCCTAAAAGTGTTTACTGCTTCAATTGAGCTGAGAAACCGGTGAAGTTAATGATTGATACACATATTTTTGTGGTGCCACTCCTGGCGCAGTGTCAACAATCTGATAGCCGGTGAGTTCACACAGCATTGTGACTCATACAGGTTTCTTACTTCTTACTCTCTAAAGACAGCAGTGAAATGCTTTTCTTAAACTCTCTCTGTAACTGATGTGGCACAAACTGACACAAAATGTTGCGGGTACTTGTGCCAGCAGTTCAGGTGATGTGAAACAACAATGACCATAAATAAATGAACAAAGTATTGTCCTTTTAAATTATAAACATTTTGGGAATAGCAGTCAGTATTGTAGCCAATCAATTCAGGAAAACTTCATTGGCACAGTTTCCATCACTGAATCTCATTCTATGAAGAATGACAAAATTCACATTCCTGGAAATGTAGCCTTCAGGTAACTCTGTGGGAGGAATAAGAGCTTCTCAGAATTCCCATTTGTAAAAATACAAAGAAACCCCTTACCAGCTAAGTTTAACAAGTGAGACCCTCTGGTGGTCTCCAGAATCAAAGAATACTTCATTACACGAAAAGCTTTGACTTCTGAGCGTTTTGGAAAATCAGATATGCTAGTCTAAAACATGATTGGTTTAAATCAGTTTTAATTACACACTTGTGTACAGTGAAAGTAGAACAGTTAAAACTGAGGATACATGGGAACATGTAAAAACATTAGCCAGTTTGCCCTATATACATATATTTATATATGTACAGATGGTGGCATGGTGTGGTACAATAACAGTGTGGATAAATGCCACTTTTAAAGTTTACCCTATAAGCCTTGGTCACGTGGGCAAATGGTGTCATCGCGGGGGTTAATTTAAATAATGTCCATATGCGACCAGCTCAAACTAGTTTTGAAAAACAAAGAGCCGGGCACCAGATCAGGGGGAGCTGTTGTCGGGAGAGCGGCATACATACAAGACCATCAAAGGAACTTTTCAAGGAAAACAGACAAGTAAGTTGTCAAATAGTATTTAAAATCGTTCTCTATTTGTTGCACTGTCTTTTTTAATCTACTTATTTATTTAAACAGAATATCCGGACAGAAATCCCGTACAATCCCGGTTGGATCCTTGAGTTATGATAAAATTTGACACTGTCGCGTTTAGTTTTTGCCGTAAAAAGGGTTATAGCAATGCTGATGATGCTTCTTGGGCTTAATGATGCTGTTAAGGCAATGTTACAGATACAGTGTCGTTCGACCGAGGTTTTTTGCAGTCTTCCCAAAACCGTCTTTTTAACTGTTGTCTTTTTAAACTGATGGATGGTAAAATTCAGTTCTCTGTGTCCATGGCAGTTTTTTTCTTTTCTATTTCCCCCCTCGCATAGAATGTCAGTGATTTGCGATGCGCAACATTTCTTCCACACAACGTCACATGCATGCTCTTAGGAAATTTTGACCTATAGCCTCATCAGAATTAGTTTGATGAATGCTTGTGTGTCTTGGTTTTGGAACAGATTCCCAGAGGGAGCAGATTCACGATTCTTAAAAAACAAAAACAAACAAACAAACAAAAAACTTAAGCAAGAAGGCTTGACATAAAATAATAATTAAAAGAAATTAAGCTACACATATCTGAAGCCTGGACGAGACAGCTAAAATCATCTCGGTCAGAGGAATGTGGGGTGACTGAGAAGATCTAGCGTGTTTTGCGATTTCTGTTGGTTCAGAAATCATTCCACCCTTAGACATTTTTGACAGCCTTTGAATTGACTGTTTCCGACGTAAGTTAAACAATTGTAAGGCACGTTTTGAGGGACATTAAAGCTTTCTCAAACAAGATGATAACTTGTATTTCCCGGAGCATATATTCCTCTGGCGCATGAATAAATGAGTGTTTGAAGATTCTGAGAGGCGGATAATGGTGTTGTCACGGTTGAAGTTAGCTGAAGTTTCAGGGGGCCAAGGAGGACTCCTGCCAGTTCCTGACCCACTTGCAGCTACAAACAATATTGTCTTAGTAATAGCATATGCATTTCAACAACACCATAAATAGATGATATAACAGATCAGTGATTGTATAAAGAGAAACATAGTTAATCACAGCTTGGAAATTTCTCAGATGCTGTAAATTTAATCTTACAAACATGTGTGATAGAATGACAGTGAACCCTGTGCCCTAGTTGTAAGTTTTCCATATGCGCTTCCCTGCATGTTACCATTGCAAGTATTACACTCCTTTTGCTAGTCTACAGAGCCTGTTTTGTCCTCATATGCAAATGCGTTTATATTCAAGCCGTTCTGGAGGAGATTCCTGCCCCCCAAGACACAGCATGCAATCTGTGGTAGAGGCTTTTATAAAGAAACGAAAACAAGCGAGAGCCGGCTTTGTTTGGGGCATGTGAATGAGTGTTCGTTCCAAGGGAGCGCTGAGGGGTCTTTGAACGCTTCGCCTCACTCTCTCCAAGGCCAGGGTAGGGGAGGGGGGGATTCCTGCTGAGTGCGGCCTCTTCACAAAAGTATTGCCTGGAGAAGTCCTCTACATTTATGGGCAGCAGAAGAATGGGAGCAGCGCTGCAGCCCGGTGAGGAAGAATGGGGTACTGTTTTAATAGAGGCCTGCTGAAAAGAAAAAAAGATGGACTGTGATTTCTTTAACTGGACAAGAGAGAGAGACACAGAGAGAGAGCGAGAGGGAGAGAGAAAGAGAGAGAGAGCTTACGTTTTCTATCAATCGGTAAACTCATCATCTTCCCCCGTGGATTTTGCAGAACAAAAAAACTGCAAGACTACCCAGCTGATCAGATATTTTAGTATTGTATGCTCTCGGTTTTCTTAACTAAATCCAATTTCTTGATCAGATTTATCTTGCAGACTAGAGTCCGTATGACTGACCTCATATTTATTATTATTTTTTAAATTTACTTGTTTACTTGTCATGTGGGAGAAAAACGAGACTGATTTGGTTAATACAGTTAAAATGATTCTTCCCATTCTGTGGTTAACTCATCCATGAGCAATCTCAGCTTCCACAATATTTAAGTCTGGTTTTGCTGGCACACCTTCAGGTTCCTGTTCTGAGTTTATCAGTGAACATGCACTGACTGATACCAGAGAGCTGATTACAGACTACTGTTATTAAGTCATGACATACAGTTGACGTGGCATCCTGGTTCACTTCCCCTCACTCGGGATATCAAATGCACTAAGTCTACATCTTAAGGGCTGGGTCCCGTGGTGTTGGACTACATTTTTGGCTCCAGCATGGTATGATTTACTGCTGCAGTTTGGAAGTGTATATGTGTCGCCATATTTACGCGACTCAGAACACATCAGTTTCTTGAAGAAAAGGTGAAGGTGCGTACGAGGTGTCTTGAAATGTGTCGTACAACTGAAGCAAGACTTGTCCCAGAAGGTTCAGATGATGACGTTTCTGAGATGTTTGCATTATGATGTGGTCTGTCATTCTGGGGCATCTTGTATGTTCTTTGCAGAATGCGTGGCGTTTTCTCCATAATGATTGTGCTGCTGGTGGCTTTGACGTTCTCCGTGGACGCAAGCAAAAACAAGAAAGGTCTGTCGCTATTCCCTCTGCTCCAATCAGGTTTTAAATGAAATGCATGTGCACACATTTATACAGAGGCAGGTGAGAACCTTACCTAGTGTGGTTTGTTCCAAATTTACATTGATGCAGACAAAGGAAAAGAAGGCAAATCAGGCACAGATTGCACAGAGTGGCAATATGGCAAATGCGTGCCCAACAGCGGAGACTGTGGTGTGGGCATCCGTGAGGCCATCTGCAACGAGCAGACCAAAAAACACAAGTGCAAAGTGCCCTGTAACTGGAAGAAGGACTTTGGCGGTAAGAAAACACGTATTAACCCGATAATAATTTAAGAGCACAAAGCTATATTCCTCTATCTTTTACAGTTTTTAGGTGTGCCATGTTAAAGAGCAAACAAGACTGACTAAGAGTTACTTCTTTATTGTAATATTTTTGTGACTTTTTTCACATTTTAGCGGACTGTAAGTACAAGTTTGGTCGCTGGGCAGAGTGTGACACAACCACTGGAACAAGAAGCCGGTCTGGGACCCTGAAGAAAGCCCTATTCAATGCAGACTGCCAGACTACCATTAAAGTGTCCAAACCCTGTACCCCAAAGCTCAAGGTCAAGTCCGGGAAAAAAGGAAAAGGGAAAGAAAACTAAAGAATGTCCTTCAACCCTCCCCCCTCCTCCTCCTCCTCCTCCTCCATAGTGGTACAATCCAGCTCTCCTTTCCCCTCACAACCACACAGTGGGACAGCTGCTGAGTTAAAGTTCATATGAAAAAGAAAAACAAAACAAAACAAAAAAAAAACAAAAATACAGCTGTCATCTTGATATTTTTATTTCTGTCTTTTAAGCATAAGTTTGTTAAGTGTTTGTGTTTGAGGGTTTTTTTTTCCTTAGGCAGTTATTAAGTTTCTCCTTGTAATAATAGTGATGAGTTGATTCCCTCTTTTAACAAAATAACATATTTTTACTAAAACAGTAGATATACATAGACGACAAAATGGCCATATATATTTTTGAAATGAAAAACTACAGTGCCACTGTGTAAAGTAAAAAAAAGGCCTAAACTATACTAGAAATGAAACATACTTTCATTCTAGATGGATATTACAGAGTTATTTTCCCCTGTATGTTACTTTGAAATTTCAAGACCTGTAGTATTTAAGGGGTGATAAACAACTTGAAAGCATTCATTATATATTTACATTTCTACATTTGATACAATGAACAATCAAGACTGCAGCAACAGAATTAAATTACTTGTTCGGGTGTGTGAATAAATAAATGGGCAATTTTTTCAGTTATAATTTGTTGTTAATATTTTGTTTATATAACACATATACATACACATACGCATACACTGGATCTTTATTTGGATCCACAAGAAAATCATAGGGAGCAAAGCACGCTAACATGTGTCAAGTTGCACAGAGACTGTCTATCAGAGGTTATGAAGTTCACATAGTCCTTTCCCTAAGTTCTTCCTTTTTCATACTGCCTCCTTATATGGAATTATGCACAAAATTTGTTTTGTTTTCAAATTTAGTTTTATTAATTCCTGTTAATTTTTCCAATGTTAGTTTAGGTTTGGGCAAATATAAGCCAAGTTTTCCTCATGGTTTTGGATGAATCAATCAGTCAGTGACCTTAATGAGACCTTGAAGATCAGGCGCAGCAAAAAATGAGTCATACCCAGGTGCTCCAAGAATGAGTCTGGCCCCAGACTCAGAATGTCTGGAGCTTACTTTGTGGTAAGGTTTCTGAATTGGCACAGCAAAAGGCTTTTAAAGGTCTTTCTGAAAATGGCATTACAAAGAGCATAGCATGCTGGGTTTATGGTGCTATTCATGTAACACAACCAGTAGCCGACAGTCCACACAGTGCCGGGTACACAGGAGTGGCAGAAAGTACCAACCAGAACCATGACATTGTGTGGGGTCCAGGTAATGATGAAGGCCAGAAGAACGGCAAGGACAGTTCTGGTCACCTTCCTTTCCCTTGACGCTCTTCGTCTTTTTCTGATCAGCTGACGTTGGGTCACACTGAGATTCTCAGAAAATCTGTTTTGTGGCTCTTTGGCATTGATGACAGCTTTGACGAGTTTGTCCTCTGTGTGTTCCATAATGTTATAGATTTTAGGTTTACTGGATTCTGGTTCATAATTCTCACAAAACTGAATAGAGCTTGGATTTTCAAAAGTGCATGGCTCATCTGTTCTCCTGGAGGAAGCGGGGCTCTCATCTCCCTGATTGGTTATACTGGAGCCACGTTTAGTTGAGACAGAGATGTTTTGCTCTCGTTGAGGAGAGTCATTTCTCACTGGGTTAGTCTTGAAGGACAAGCGGTTGATTCGATTAGACATCTTAAGCTGGCCAGTGGACTCAAAGCTGTTCAGACTGGGACTTGACGCACACGGTTTTAGCCTGGTCAGTCGGCTTTGGCTGGCCAATGAGATGCGACAATACAGGACTGTCATGACGATCACGGGCAGATAGAAGGCGGGAATGGTGGTGGCCATGGTGACGGCGGGACTGGCCAAGAGCTGAATGTAGCACTGCCCCTCAGGGACCAGGCGCTTTCCGCTGGTGCCCGACTGCCATAGCAGGATGGCAGGGGCCCAGAGGAAGAATGAGAGAACCCAGGCCGCTGCGATCACAAGCCGTGCCCAGCCTGCTGTTCGTTTGGCAGGGTAGGTCAAAGGTCGCGTTATGCAGAGGTAACGGTCAAAGCAGATGATAAGGAGGTGCATGACTGAGGCATTGCTGACCACATAATCCACCACCAACCACATATCACATAAGAACACGCCTAGAGACCAATAGCCTTGGACAATATAGATGATGTAGAGGTTCATGGAAAACAGGCCAATAAGAAGGTCAGCACAGGCCAAACTGAAAAGGAAGTAATTATTGACTGTCCGCAGACGGCGGTTGACTTTGATGGAGAGTAGCACTAGGATATTGCCCACCACAGTGAGGAGGCTGAGGGAGCCGGTAATGAAAGCAATGGCGGCATTCTCCATGGCTGAGTGTGGGCATCTGCGTCTCCCTGCCACGCCACAGGATTCATCTGTCGCAGGATTTAACCAGCTGGAATTGGACTTGCTTGCTGTGTTGGATGAATTGAAGGTTGAGGCTAGCAGAAAAGAAGGAGAAAATGAGCCTTTTCAGATGCCCTCCTTTGCCAGTATTTGAATTTTGAGAACAAGACAAGGAGTAAGTTACAGGATTATTGCTTGGAAAGGAAAAACCCTGTATTTAACTGAATTCCATTTACTGACAGAATGATGAACAGCTTAGGAACAGCATCCTTGTAATACTACACATACGACTTCTACATATTCTTTTTTTACCAGCAAATGCTTCCATTGAAACACACAATATGAAGTAATAAGAAAGTGAAATATTCCTTCTAGAAGCTTTGCATAGTAGTCTAAATATCTCTACATGGCAGTTAACCTTTAACATTATTGCATTTGTATCAGATCTAATACTGAACCTAGCCGTGACACTTATGCAACAGACAGCTCCTTAGTGGCTATAGCTTGGTTTGTTTTCTGCTTTTCTTGGGAGCTGCTTGGATAAAAGCATCGGGTAAATAAATAAACGTGAAAATAGATGTAATATTCTAGGGTTAAACTTACCATTAAAGATCAGCCTTTCAATTACATTCGTGTCATTGTCAAAACCAATGCCCTTCATGTTTCATTTCCTCTCAAAAAGAAGTCTTGGTTATTTTCAAAAACTGTAGATAGATCCAAGCTTACGTTAGTGTCTGTCCAGAGGATTCAGGAGTGTTATGTTGAGCACTACATCCAGCAACACTTGTGCATAATATAATGTTTCATTTACAAGTAGTCTGTGATGATCACATCCCATGAAGGCAAACTGCTATGTTAACTACAGTTCAGAACGCTCTTATCTGTCTGATGTGCATCCTGCATATGCGTGGTGTCTAGTGAGAGAAACATGTACATGGAAACAGAAACAATGTTATCTCAGTAATGTAATTTCATTACCCGCCTAGTGGGAATACTGATGTCAAAGACAACGGGGGAACAGTCTAGATAAAGAAGAAAGTTTCTTCTTTCTCTTCTTTTAATACTTTCTCTGACTTTTTTTTGGAATCACCACCACAATTTGTGGGTAATGAATTTGTTCTCTATCTGAACACGTATCTGTCATCAGATGTCTGCACAGCAAACAGCAATAATTCATTTAATGTCAATTTGTTAACTATACAAGATGATGGATGAGTAATGAGACAGTCTGCGTTTCAATGAAAAAGATGCCATAGTGCATTAGGAATCAATAATTAGAGGTTTCATTAACCTTCAGTGAGATATACTGCAATGTCTGTATCTGAAAATCATATTCTGTTGCACATCTCGGTGCCCTACCTACGTTTTAAACAAGTGGCAAGAGGGTAACTCATATCAAACAAGGGCAGTCCATGTGATCTATAAGATTTTATTAATCTCTTTTTAATCATCATTATAACATCGGTTCTTTGGTGTCCTACTGCACACTTTGTTGATCAACAGCTAATCTCAGTTTCATCTAAAGCAGTTATCAACAGCACTCAGTCTTCACACAGTAAATGCACAACTTTTCTTCAGGCTTGTGTTTCAGTACTGTTCCAGCAGCGATGTCATTTTCACCAGCAGAGAAAGAGAGAGAGAGAGAGAGAGAGAGAGAGAGAGAGAGAGAGAGAGAGAGGGATTACAGGTCTGTAGTCCTGCATACACAACTGACTGCCTGTATCCATCTCAACGTCTCAATGTCCAGCTGGGGGAATATGTACACAAAGTTGACAAAATGAGAAACTCCCGCAGAGAACACAAGGGATTTTCTAGAAAGATAGATTGTACATACTGTGAGAGGTACAAATATGAAAGGTTAAACAGATGTGACGTCAACACACTTCCGCCTTAACCCTGGGTCATGAATAATTTCTGACAGTCAATGGACTATTTTATTGGGTGAATATCCATTAATATTTTAATAAAGTTTTTTTTTTTTCATAATTCTCAGCTCAGTAACAATAAAAACAGATACAAACCTCTACAGGTGTCTTTTCAAACACTGATTGTTTGAAGCTACCAAAGTCAAGTGTAAAATAAATAAAAAGACAACATGCATCAGGGACAGTCCTGCGGATCACTGCCTCTTTTTTTCTCAAACAACACCATTTATAACACTAAAACTACAACTGTTTAACATTTTCCCATTGTCAAGTCAGGGGGAAGTGTTAGAAGGGGACAATCTAGAATAAAAAATGCTTGACTCTTATGAACAGGGCTCACATTTCTCAGCATTCGTCATGTTTCCTTGTGTCTCAAGGCACACTACACTGAGAGAAAACAGGTACCACATCCTTCTGGAAAGTTCTCCCTGCAGTCATGTAGGATAAATCACAATTGGTTCTCTGGAGGGAATGGCCATTAGACATGTATCAAAGTCCTACATTGATGGTGTTTAAACATGAGATATGTATTCAGGGATAAACTATATCAAACTCCTGAAAGCTCTGAGGTTAGAGAGAGACAGAGAGAGAGAGAGAGCGCGAGAGAGAGAGAGAGAGAGAGAGAGAGAGAGCGCGAGAGAGAGAGAGAGAGAGAGAGAGCGGTCAGTGGTCTTAGAAGAGAACACTTGAGTGGCTAAGAGCAGGTGAACAGACAGTCTGAACTGGAGAAAGTGGTCCATGAAAGCACACCTCAAACAAAGAACTGCTCTGAGACATAACACTAGCAACGGAGAGTTCAAGTTTTTCTTTTTCTTAAGATTACAATCAGAACTTCTGGAGTCTGAACAAGGCAAAGCAGGTAGAGTTGCAAAGAAAAACAAATCACTGCTACATTTTTAACCACAACATACAGTAGAACACACATCCATGGGGGGGAAAAAAACAACAACAACAAAAAAAACAAAAAAACACCACCACACACACTGCATATTCTCTCACTTTCCTCACCTGCGTGCACATAAGCTCCTCTTCATTGCTTATAAGGAAATGTGCTTCAGAAAGGACTTGGTTATTGATAAGTCATTTTTTTCAAGAGCGTCACCTGGCCAGTTTTTTGTTTTCCCCACCCGCCAGTCCAGACCAATATGAGATTCAAGACTGTCTGTGTTGCTGAAGTTAAGGGTCAAGTATCACTTAATTCAGATATAATTCACTATAAGGTTCAAAGAACAACACTGTCATTGCCCAGTCATTCATAATAGTTCAAAAGTACTTGGAGAACAGACCATCCTTATTAAGGTCGTATTAAAATCAAAAGTCTTTTGTATGACGTGTCCAAACGTTCAGATAGATATTCATCAAAAAAAAAAGAAAAGAAAAAAAAAAAGAGTTAATGACCATGAGACTCTGACACATCTCTTCACCACATGCAAACACAAGCAAAACCAGCTGTGTAGAAATATAAAGTGAGGCACAACAAAAGAACTGTTTTAAAACTTTTTGTAAGGGTTTTCCGAGTTCTTGATTATAAGCACAACACTGCTTGACCTTTCGTTCTTAGGAGAGCACCAAAACAATCTGCATTACAAGACCATTTTCCAAAATGAAATAAAATGAACCAAAAAAAAAAAAAAAAAGAAAAGAAAAGAAAAGAACTAATAATAATTGTACATCTTAGCCATTATTTAAAAACTTCAAGAGATGAGGGAGACGCTCACTCAGTTTTACTCCGATAATTCAAACGATATCTTTAAAAACAAAAACAGATTAATATTCCTCTCTTAGGAGACCTCAATAAATCAGCAATTCACATCTCACTATAACGAACACGTCCTCTCTGCCTGCATTAGCATATGAAACGTGTCACTGTAGTTCAAACACATGATGCAAAGAGACAGTAGTACGCTCTGTGACTGCGTCATTACAGGCAAGAGCTGCACTTAGGGCTCCATCTCTGACAGAAAATATAAAGCAAGAAGAGAAACAAATGGCACCAACATTAAAGATAACGTATGCGTGTTTGGAAATAACGGACGGGAGTCTCTCCCATAGATTGCCTGGCACTTTTAACCAGAGCAGCACGATCGACACGATTGACAGATTTCATAACAAGGGCAAAAAAACTGCGCTCACCAGATTCAGTACCCCTGTAATTCAAGTAAAAGCCCTTTCCTGCATGGAATGACTGAATGTCTGACTTTTTTTTTTTTTTTCCCCCCAAGAGGCAACAAAACTGTAAGTAAGCGCAATGTGAGTGAGTGAGTGAGCACCACTAAGGATGGTTTCCCTATTGTTTGTTTAAAAAACTAAAACAAAAACACTTCAATAAAATGAATGTTGAAAAACCCAGCTCTAATTCATCACTATATAAGGCCAAAGGAGAAGTAGACAGACAAACAGTCCGAGTTTTTTGTTTGAATGTTTTTTGTGTTTGTGATCCTCAGTCTGTACACAATGTCCTGTACAACCAATCACATCCATAGATATCTTCCTCACACTCTTAGGACAAGACACATGACTATCTGCTGTACAAATCGTCTGGGTAACCACTACTACCGTCACCGCTGTTGTTGTTGTTGTTGTTGTTGTTGCTATGGTTCAATGTGAATGAACTGTGTTGGGTGGAGGAGTGAGGTTGTGGTTCACTATGGTGATCGCCTTCGACGTTCAGGGATGTTGATGCTGTCCTGGTCTCTGCTAGTGGTTCGTCAAGGCCTGACGGAAACTGTCCGTGTTGAAGAGCAGCATCAACTCCTGGTGGTGCTAAGACCTCTGATCTGAAGGAGATTGGAGGAGTGCTCCCTACGGCAGGGGTAGAGTCTCTCCCTTCAGCGTGGCCACCTCCCTGAGCCACCCCAGCCGCTGTCTGAGAGCCACGATGGATGCGATGGCTGACCACAATGTTGTTGCCAAAGCCTCCCATAGAGGCCATGGTCGTACTCTGTTCCCGCTGCACCACAGCCGTCATGCCGCCTTCCGCCATCAGCCGCCGGATCCGGGCCAGAGCGTCCTCGCCCATGCTGGACCCTGCCCTTGACTCCCCTAGGACAGGACAGGAGACAACACACGTCCTAATTCAAATCTCTTCACCTGGCTTATCAATATCACTGCACCAACAGTGCAAATGCGTTGATAACTAGAGAGTTTGTGCTCTGCTGGCATTGGTTAGTGTGTTATTCTTCACTATGCTGAAAAAGGCGTCTCTGACCCTTTGGCTACGACATACTGTGGCAGTGTATGTAAACCAAGGGAAATGACAAAGAAGTAGGGGGGAGAGATTTGATTAGTCAAATTGCAGCAGGTAATCCCAATCAAATAACTGTCTTGTCCACTCAGACGGACACTGACCAGTCCTCTGCTGCCTTTAATTTCATTTAGTCTCTCAGGCAGCACATTGTAGACTCCACCACATTAAGACCTGTGAAAAGCAGACAAAGGCTTGGCTCTGTTTGTTAGGTCAAAATATTAATGCTTGTGACTTACGTGGCAATGAGCTTACTGATTTTAGAAAAGCACAAACGCCTAATCCATTGATGCATTATACACATCAATAAAAGTCCATTTAAACCATGAGTGGCTGAGCTCTCTCACAGGGACACTGCTATAAAAACAAACTAAAGTTTGTTTTGAAGTTTGAGAGGCTCAGGTTGCTGACCTGACCTGACCCGAACTACTGGCTTAGCGAAAAAGCCAGCTCGTAATCTTTACAATGTGCAACTAAGCCGGCCAATTATTGGGGTGGAGGCTTGGCACATGTGAGCATCTTATGCTTTCAGAAAAACTGGACAGTCTGCTAAACACTGGTAGAGATATATGCTTTTTGGACTTGTTCCCCTATTGCCTGGCCACACAAAATTTGGATTGAGCTAAGCAAGACATACCGCGAGATATAAAAATGATTTATAAACTCTTGTCACTTAGTCCTGTTAAGAGGCCAAAATGTCTGTACAGAGGACGTGGATGAAAAAACCCACAAGACTGAAAACGTTTTTCAAAAGACACTGGGGTGAGTAAAGAGCAATTCAAGATTTGGTGGAAAATCCCTTTAAAAAGAGCTGCTTCTGAAAATGATGAAGAAATTATAAAATCTTACACAATAAAACAACAGAGACAAGCAGATTCGTGTAAAATATTAATAATAAGCAAAATGCAACACAACATTGCACTCACACTATAAAAAGCAACTAGGTAGCAAAGCGCATTTTAAAGAATGAAACGGAGATTGGGGACAGTTACCTTGGCTGCTGGAGAGAGAACTAGTGTCAGCTGAGGGCATCTCTGTACTTGAGCCCTGTGTCACTGAATTTACTCTTTGATCAGATGTCCCCTGCCACTCTCTCTCTGTCCCGGTCCTGGATGTTTGGGCTCCATCATTCTCCATTGCTAAAAGGTGGAAGAAGGAGAAGAAGAAGGAGATAACAGACAAAAGTTATATATCTAGAGTGACTTTCTCAGTTAAATCTCATTTGGAACTGAAGGAAGATTCTAAGAATAAGGGAGATTTGTTTCATTTGAAACTTTCCTTTCATTACAGTGTCAGTACGTAAGGTGGAAGAGAGACTGGGTGTGTCTTACTCTGACTGGTTTGAATGGCCTGAGATGTACTGGCCACAGGGAAGTCCCGTTCTGTCTGAGTCTCTGCGTTCTGCAGCCGCACCACTGGCGTCTGCGTTCCCTGTGAGATCACGGTAGGAGCAGGCTGACGGGGCTGCAGGCCAATAGCGTTCATCAAGCCCATATCTCTGTCCAATCTCAAGCTAGCCCTGCTTGCCCTGGTTCAGTGCACAAAATAAACACATCATATTAAAGTAAATGAACACTCAACATTAATATACAGTATGGAAATGACTACTGAAGATACAGCAATCCTTTAAAAGAGTCTGTCAAAGACTATTGAATAAAAACGGAACGTAATTTCTGTTAAATTTTCAAATGAAGTTGAATGGAAAGTTAACTGAATCTTGGCAAGAGAAACTGAGTTGAAATAAGTTCAGGTTCTGAACTGAACTTAAGTTCAAGTCTTGATTTAAATCTGTAATGACACTCAAACTCAATTAGACTGAATAATGAGTTAAACAACTCCTGAATATGAAGTTAGTTTGGGATTGGAATTGATTGGAGATTTGAGATAAAACCGAGGTAGCTCTTGGTAAGAACAGAAGTGGTTTCTGACCCTGCTCGCTCCGGCCCGCGGCTCCTGATGGTGCCAGAGCTGCTGTTCACAGTGAATATGGGCTCTGTGATCTGCTCTGTGGGGCTTTCTCCCTCACTACGGAAGTCTCTGTGAATGAAGAACAAAAATGCTAGAATATTCTTCCATCTCCTCAGCACTATGTTATGCAAATATAAGGCACTTTGTGTACTTTGAACACAAACTTCATCTCAACGTATCTTTCAAAAGACCAACATTTCAATTATCATCTGCTTATGATATATCAATGTTTTTAAGAACTGTGAAATGAAAAAACTCCAACAAAAACTGCATCGAGACTAATTCACAACTAAATGATGTGAGTATGGATGAAGTGAGTTGTACAAATAATAAACTCTGAAAATTAAAAGATAAAATTCATGAACTTTGTGGTCACCCAAAAAAGACAAAAATATCAGAATGACATATTATTAATATTATTTTTGTGTATTGGGCCATGTACATATTTTTTCATTACTACATTCAATCAGGCTTAAGAGATCACCAAGAAATAGTTCCAGGACTGAAACGAGTGAGATAATTTCAAGGTTGGTTCCTAAATCCTCAGCAGTAAAGAGGGTGGAAATGTAGTTCTTTGTGGTCAGGATAACTTACACAGGTCTGCAGATGACCAGGTCTCCTTTGTTGGTACCATAAGCCAGGCCCATGCCTGGTTCTGGCAGCCAGCGTGCAGAATTGATACTGACGTGTCTCCTCTGGTCTGGAGCCATGGGGTACACCACATTGAACACCATCTACATTGAGTAAGAGAGCATCATTTTTTTTTTAATGTCCATGTGCAGTTAACACGGGTGGTTCTGTTAGTTGATACAACTCTACTGCTATTGGCTGTATATACAAGCTCTGGGAACAAAGATTTAATTCATCATTGTGTTTAAAGGAGTCTACCTTCCCTTTACTATTGGTCCTAAAGGATCTAGATGCACTCTGTATGGAAGGATGCCAGAATGAATAACACTTCCATTCTAACCATGACACAGCAACCAACTGTGGCAACTTCAAAAACAGATGATCCAGAAAAAAATGTAATAAACCACCAAGAATTACAGAATGCGACCAAAGCAGAGGTAAACTTTGATGTACTAGGTTTTAACAATTTCACAGTAATGGCAAGCATGATTTAACTGGTGTGATCATAATACATATGCATCTGATCAGTGGGTTATGACATGTACATGGTCATGTACGCGTTGAATCTTCAGTGCGTGTGTGGCACTGGTGAGCCACAGCACTCTGAGGGAAGTTCATTTGGCTTGTTCTAAATGACATTCCTTTGCCTGTCCTCCCATAGCGTCTGAGGCAGCCAGGAGATAATAATGGGATTTTAATAGGCCTGGCTTCCTTTCTGACAGTGAAATTATGACAGAGGGTGACAGCAGAGAGAGAGAGAGAGAGAGAGAGAGAGAGAGAGAGAGAGAGAGAGAGAGAGAGAGGAGGGGGAGAGAGAGAGAGAGAGAGAGAGAGAGAGAGAGAGAGAGAGAGAGCGAGAGAGAATAAACTGTGTTTGTAATGAGTGCTGCCGCTTATGAATAGCTAGAAGATGACGTTAATCACAAACGATGAGTTTTTGAGATTGTGCAGTCTAGACAACCACTACAAGCCGAAGCTAAACAATATGACTGAGGAAGTTATGGCAACACACTGTGAATGCCTGTAGAAGTTAAGCTCTAAACCAATCAAAAAAGTATTTAATCTAAAGGTTTTTTGGATACCATTATAAAATTCAATCAGACAGCAGTAACAATCCATGGCCACCACATGTGTGCAGCACTGAATTTGCTGGTGCTGCTGAGCTGGTTACAGACAAATAAATGGCCTGCAATCTAATGCTGATCTCTTTCAAACTCTACTTCAGCAGATTCAATCTGTAAACTGTGCTGATGAAAGCACCTGAAATTCAGCCTGAAGAAGAATGAGGAAAAATCTGCTGCTGTCATATGAGTGTATTCAGAGAGGGAGTGAATCCATTTTCTGGCTGACTAAGCAGAAGCGCCATGAACACTCAGTGGCCTTGAAGTCCAATAGTAAAAACCGGTATTTGGTTTAAACAACACTGGGCTCTTAGTTCTTCATCTAACCACAATAAAAAAAGCATCACCTGCCAAATATGACAAAACACATTTGAATATACTGCACAACCCATGGCTGTAATATATCTAGAAAAGACAAAGATTTAAACAAGATGCCAAGCCTTTTTTTTTTGGTGTAGTCTTTTAGTAGAGCCTATTCAGAAACCCTTCTGAAGGTCTCAAGAATGATAAATATCCTCTAGAAGCAATCTGTAAAGTACTGTGATGAGCAGCTTATGAGTCCATGGCAATGTTCCCTGCTTATTCTGTGTGTGGCACTCCCAGCAAGCAGCCCAGGGCCCACTCACCCTAATGGAGGTCTCTCCACCATGAGGCTGCTGCAGTCGGAACACCTGTGCCACCATGTGGTCGGTGGTTGGGTGTAGCAGAATGCGACGAGAGGCCAGTCCCACCATCACATAACATCCCATGGGTGACAGGCTGACTGAAATGGCATTAGGACCTGCAAGAGCAAGGCCATCAAACTCCCATTAAATCAGTTAGATGTTTCATCCAGTCATTTAATATAAAAAAAAAACCCACTCAATTTATAAACGCTAGTTACTGATGATTTTCTACAAAATATTTTGAAACATTTTCTTGAGTTGACAAGTTCATAACAAATTTAACATCAAGCCTAAACTCCAAAGTGCAACATTATTTTTTTTTCTGGAGTGAAAAAATGAGAGTGTGTATGGTGGCAGCATTTACATAGCGAAGCCAGAACAGTATGAAGACAATGGAGTGGGACTGACCGAATCTCTTGGTGTAGAGCACCTCTCCCAGGTTATGGGGAGCAAGTGAGTACACAGCCAGGATGCCCTCATCAGGGAAGCCCCCCTGTCTACTGGGAATAAAAACTGCCAGAAGCTGCCCGTCAGCAGATATGTCACAGCTGGCGTCGTTGTAGATCTTGCACTGAGGCACCAGGACGTTAACAGAGGCTATGGGAAGAACAGGCAGAGGAGACTGGCATGGTTACGAGTTTGTTCAAAGACAGTTTGGATAAAGACCAGGACTTACCAGAAGAAGTTGGCAGAACAGCAGGTTTTCCATGAAAAGTTGACATAATTCCAAAAGATACAAGCATCAAAGTTAAGGTTCCTAGGATGTCTATCTACTACACTGACTTTCGTTTTTTTTTTGTTGCTGTTGTTAAATTTTTCAGAAGACAAATTTGGTTGGCTAATTTTCATCTAAATTTGTACAGTAATCTTAGGTTAAAAATAAAGAAATTTACCATTGCTAATCTCAGGAAGGTCAAACTTTGTGAAGTCCCACCACTGCAGTCGGTAGGTGGTGTTGGCTATGTTGCTGGCCACTGCTGACTGGCCATCTCCTATTGATGCACCTAAATAAAAAGACCACAGATGTAGTTATTATGGGTCAGTGCTCAGATAAAAGCTGAAGCCAGAATTGCAGACAACAGATTAAAGCCTTAATGCGATATGAAACATGTATCACTTGTGTGTTTACAATGACTGGGCCAGCATATTTTATATGCCAATTTATCAAAGTCAGTCAAACTGCTTTTTTCCAGGGTAAGTTAGAATTTCATTAGCATTTTAAGCAAGCCATCTGAAAAAGGCAAAGCACTGTCTTGGATGCATTTTCAATTAATTTTTACACGTGCAAAAAGAGTGCTTTTGTAAAATTATTAGAAATATGCCCTTTACTCTTACCAGCTAGTACTCTGTTGATAGAGGAATGGGTTGCTATACCAGATTGCCCTCTCTCATGGAAAATTCCAGCATAGGGAAGATACTCTGGCAACAGAAATCTCCTTCAGGGAATAAGATGGAAGAGTCAGTGGGTCGGTCCATGGGAGAGGGAAAAATTTTAATTCAGTTCTTTAAAAGAAAGACATTTTTTTGGCTGAAAAGCAGTAAAAAAAAAAACACTGTACAACGGATTCCTTACCAAAAAGACTATAATGCATTTGACATGCTTGGCACATACAAAATACAACAAGTACAGCATGCCAGCCCTCTATTATGCCAGTGCCTCGTTCCGTAATTACAGATGGGCTTTCGTATTAATGTTAGAGCAGACAGGTTTGAGTTACCGTGGAACAAAGCGTCCAAGGGATGGTGCAGACATTCTGGCATTACGTGGAACTCGATGCCTTGTTCTGTCTCCAGGCTCCCTGTTTGTTAAGAGAGAAAGTAACATGTCAGCTGACACCAGCATAAATTGACACATCAGAATCTAACCCATGACAAACCTTTTCATACTTTTCAGTGTATGATTGACACTAGCTATCATGACATGTTACACATCAATCAAACTGTCAATGTTTAAGATATTCTTTTTAAATGACAAGACTCTTATGTGGTCACATTCATTGTGAAAGCCACATATGCTCAGAAAAAACAGGCAAAAAATTGCAACAAGCCCAAACCCTCGTGAGCTAATGCGCAACAGACGCTAATCTCAGATGACACATCCATGGAAAAAAAAAAAAAAAAAAAAGCATTTCAGGCACTCACTCTAACTCCTCGTAGTCCACATCGTTGCCCTCCACAGGTGGAGAGGGGTTGCTGGCTGGGCTCTCAGAAGAAGAGGAGGCAGACAGAGTACGAAGTCTGTTCTGTAAGGATCGCTGGCGAATGCTTTCCCGCCTTGATAGGTACTGGATCATTCGCTGGGCATAATAAGCAGCTGGAGACAACCTTTAACAAAGTATTGTAAGAGTGAGTTTTCCAACCAGTTAAAACCCTGCCTCACATTTCAAAAAGTTTTGGAACTGTGCTAAAGTACCTGGCGGGGTCCGGATAAATGGGGTGGTCTCTAGACCCTGACATGTCATATCGGGAGAAAGGAAAGAGGGAAGATTCCAGCAGCCTTCTGAAATTACAGAAAAAAAACGTAACGTCACGTTTTCTGTTCAAAGACAAGTCATGAAAAAACATTCAAAAGCCTATCAACGAGAATTCAGTTGACTCCACAGATCAGTGAAGGAAGGAAGGTGAACCCTATGATCTTATCCTTTTATACCTCCTGAGGGAGTCCTCTTCTGGGTTGTCCACAGGCACTTCTGCGTTTAAGGCCTCTGGTGTCGTTTCTGTGGAGGGGATTGGTGTGGCCTGCCTGTACACTCGTTCCCACTGGTCCGTTTCCTGATTGTACACCAGAGCCACATGCTGCTGCCCTGCCAGTCCGGCGGAGGCTTCTCCCTGCTCCACCGGTCTCAACTCCGGTTCCTGTGATTCTCGGCGCAGTCCCTGGCCTTCAAAGGTGGGCACCGGGAGCTGCCAATGTGGCCCCTCTTGGGTGGAGGTGGAAGAAGATGAGGAGGAGGAGGTCTGGCCTGTGCGCTCCCAGCGCTGGGTGTCATGGTTGAAGGTAAGAAGATTGTGACATGAACGACAACGGTTGAGGTTGCTGCGCTGGGGACACGCTCTGGGATTACCATGAGTGGAGTCAGGGGGATGATGTGAGGGACCTGCTCTCTCAGAATCCATGCTTGTGCCCAGTAACTCATGTGTCTGTTCCTGGCCTGCACTGCTGCCTCCAGCAATGGCACCCCCCGATGGCCGTTCCAGGTCCTGCATGCGTTCATACTCCATAAAGTAGCGGCTCAGATTGCACTGTAGAACGTTTCGGATAGAGGCTGGGTTGCCATGGTGAGCTCCATCATAGAAAGGGTGGTGCCCACTGCTGGTGCCAGCAGCAGCTCGAATGGACTCGGCGCCTTGTAGGGGCAGGCCACGCCCCTCAGTAGCAGAGGTGTAAATGGGTGAGGCAGAGGAGCCGTCTTGATGGCGACGCAGTGACAGTAAGCCCGTGGAGGAGGAGAAGGAGGAGCTGGTCCTGGGTGGAGGAGGGACCACACCCCTAACCCCTATATTTCCACCAACACCGCCTCCAGTTAGACTTGGTTCCTGCCCTGTACTCAGAAGGCTTCCAGGCCAGTCGGCACCAAGAAGACTTCCAGAGGGCTCAAGGCCATTGGACTGAGAACCTGGGTGCTGACCTGATCGAAGGGGTGGAAGGTTGCTGCCATACACGGTGCTAAAGGCTGAGGGCCTGTCTGAAGGTGGTCTAGGCAGCGTGGGGGCTGAGGGGAAGGCAGATGGAAAAGGCTGGGAGTGAAGGGAAGGCTGAGTCTGAGACGCGTTAGAGGGGCGTGAAGCTGTGCAGCGGCTACACCCACACGAAAGGCCCAACTGCTGGGTGCAGTCCTGAGGAGCAGCATGCTGAGGTGGCTCAGGTCGAGCAGGGTACTGGAACAGAGACATGCTGGGAGGCTCTCTGGGTTCAGGAACTGGGCGGGATGACTGTGGATTCGTATGTTGCTCCGCAGCACTTGCACCTGACGAACGAGATGAGAGGATGTGCAGGAAGTTGTGGAGAATGGGTGTGCGGCGCACGGGGGGCGAACGCAGGAGCGAGCGCTGGCGGAACAGGATCTCCATGCTATCCACGGGAACTTCTGAATCCTCATCACCCTACAGAATACAGAGTCAAAGATTAGGAAGGCTGAACGGCATGGGACTCTATTTAAAGCATGTTTTGTTTAAATAAGCGAACAGGTTTCTCACCTGATGATTGGAGGGATTCACAATCGCTGTAAGAAGATTGTGACCGAGTGGATCAAACCTTACCAACCTGAGGAGATACAAGTGCTTATCATAAACAGTTGAAAAATACATACAAAAATACACAATGAACAAATCCAAACAAAGAGATCAGATTTTTTGGGATGACAAACTATAGTTGAAGTACAAAACAGGGTATGTAATTTCTCAAGCTGAACAGAATCTAATAAACAATCCTCCTTGAATTCTGGGCTATTTTGAAAAAGAGAACCACATTTGCTCATATGATTTTTTGATAATAACCACTTACAATCAATATATATCTTTAGGTTAGCGAGATCAGATTTACTGGAGCAACAGAGCCTACTCTGTTTTTCAGTAGATCTCAGGGGCCAATGGGCAGTGAAAAACAAGATCATCAGGCATCATAAGGCAGATGAGGCATATTACCTGTTCTTTTTTCCCTTCTTAATTAAAATACATGACAGAATCTAATACACCGCTTATTAAATTAGGGCTTAGCTTGATCAAATCCTTATAGGTGATTATCGCGATTAACAAGAGAGACTGTGGAAACTAGCATGATGTTTCTTGAGTATTTAACAACTCTGACTTTATAGGTCTGCGGTGTAATGCATCTGTCTCTGTTGCATGAGTTTTACACTTGAAAGAGCATCCCACCTGACACGTTCTGTTTCACTGCCAGTCTTGACCACAGCAAAAGGTTCAGGCCGACTCCAGTCCCAGAAATGAAGTTCATTGTTGGTGGCAATGAGCAGCAGCTGGGCAGTGGGATGGAAGGCCAGTGAAGCAATGGCAACGTTACTTTCTGTGAACCAGCTCTCACTGCCACCCTGGATCAGATGTCACAATTGAAGAAAAAAATAAAAAAGAATGTTTTTGCTATGTTTGACACAATGGTGCATGGCAAATACAGTAAAAGGACAGCATTCTTCACTCCACTTCCATTTGGAAGATGAAGAGGTAACATGAGCTTCCGTGGCAAGACTACAAATATTGACTAAGTGCTTTCACTTCGCCATCTCCAATATTGGTCTGTGTAATAAAAGCAATTTGATCAACAGTGTATCAAAGTCCAAGTAACAATCTTAAAGTAGCAAGTCAATAATACTGCATACCACCCCAACAATATACATATATACTGGCTTTGAAAGTCATGTGTGAACAGACGTCAGAGATACATCATGATAGAGATACATGATCAAACTTACCTCTTGATATGAGCTGTAAAACTGCAAGTTCAACTTCCAAACACTGCACTACGTAAGAGGAACACAATTTTCTTACTCACATGCAGATCCCAGATGCGGACTTCTCCATCAAGGCATCCTGAGGCCACTAGGCCAGGGATCGTAGGGTGAAAGGTCACACACCAGGGTGTGCGCCGATGCCCCACAAGGGAATGCAGGCACTTTCCAGTCTTTACATCCGTAATGTAGATGTTGTGGTTGACATGGGTGGAAGCCATAAGGTTCCTAAAGAAAAAATAAACAGACAGCGTGAGCATTTGAAGACTCAACAAATACTTGTGGCTAATTAATTAAATACACTGAGGTTCTTACCTGTCTGGACTGAAGGCCAGCAGGAATGTGGAACGTGGATTGTCTGGCAGCTCTACTTTCTGTGAAAACCCCCCCCCCAAAAACCATCAAACATGTAGTGTCATGCCACCAAAATAGCCAGCTTTAACTATCCAGCAGCAAATCTAGGTTAAATGTGCTGCAGAATTATCAAATGTGCCCTAATTCTTTATAATAATATCCTTTCTTTGCTTTGTTTCATTAGTCCTAAAGGGAAAGACAAACAGACAAGCAAAAAATATACATTGCAAATTGTCTATTAAAAATTGTTACAGACAACACTAAAGATTTTGTTATGGTGACAAATGATCTAAACATTGCATGCACAAATGGCATTTTTATGACATTATACACATGAATCATGCAGATTAATGCAATCACGGTTAATATCAACAATATATATAAACCGCATCAAATATCTTGATCATTTTGTATTAGAGGTGTAACGTTCCACCCTATTCATGGTTCAGTTTGTACCTTGGTTTTTCACAGTTCAATTGGAAAGGAAACTGAACTAACTCAAAACGTTCTTTTTAAAGACATACAAATATAAAACACAAAGAACCAATTTAACACACACACACGTATGTATGGCTGGAACATATGTATTTCCCTACTGCAGTGCCCTTAATAGAAAACTTGCAGGATGGTGAGGAATCTGTTGAGTTCTCTGAGTGTTACCTGACTCTGCCATTTCATCCAGCGGGTCCTCTCCTCTACAAGCTGCTGCAGGAGACGCTGGGAGCCCAGCACCCGAGCGCCACGCTCACGCCCGGACAGAATCCATACTGAGTTCCTGTTCCGAGACGACATTCCTCCTCTCCCTTACACTCTGAACCCACAGCAGCAGCCCTCCTCACCAAATAGGTACCACACAGAGCTTGCCATATAGAGACTGATTTTAGCAGGTCCAAGAGACCAGAGGGAGAGTGTGGAAGGTGAAAGTGGAGAAGATGGAGAGAGAAAGGGTGGTGGTGAGTGAAAGACAGGGAGAGGAAGAGTGTGAGGAGAGATTAATGTCACTACTGAGCAGTTTCATTATTGCTTTGCTGAACATGTTCATATCAGGTACTGTATGAGCCCTATTAAACAAAGAGCAAGTGTATGAAGTAGATCACCAAGCAACAGCTTCCATTTATTTAGAAGCTTATAGCTGATCATTGTGGCTGTGCATCTCTGACAACATTGTTAAGTTCAGTAGAGAACAGCTGATAATACACACTCATCAGCTAGTGAGCCAAATCATCACCAACCTATAGAATACGCCTTTTTCTTGTTCCCATCTGGTGAAAGACATTTCAAACAAAGATGCACATTGTGCAGACCATGATCACACAACACCATCTCCACAACATCCATATCCCATCGAGGAGACAAAAATTATGGCAAATATATAATGAAAGAAGTGCTTTGTTTGGTGTCATTATCTGCATAGCCTATTATTTGCCTATATAGGTATGTGTTGATGCATGGGTGGCTTTTCAGACAAAGCCGTCTGGCAGCAATAGGGCAGACCACGAAAGTTCATGTCAAAGAGGCGTAATTTAAAATGGAAAAAACGCTGTCAGCACAGTGACCAGCGCTAGGCCAAAACCTGAGCACGCAGAGAGTGCGTTATTGCTACACTCTCAACTGACCAGTTTGGACATTTAGCCAACCGACTAGGGGGGGATGATAACAGGAACAACTTGATTTAAGCGAAAGGAAACAACCAATGACTCTAGAAGACAGCAATGGATCAATAAACCCACAGACACATAGTCTGTCAAATTGAGATGTATGTGGAATAATATTTAAGGGAAATATTTGTATAAGCGAGTCGTACCAACAGTTAAGATTAATCTAAGATGTGATTGCTGGTTCCAGTTTGTTATCCGACAGAATACAGTAAACAACATCAATCTCAATATTAGGTTGGCCAGCTTCGTGGGTAAAATGTGGCAAAACACCATGCTTCAATTAAGTTTTTTTCCTTGTTTTTTAAATAACACGACACGTCTGCATATACTATCACATTCCCTTTAGAAGGAATACTTTACAAAACACTCAGATGTTCCACATCATTAACTAGCCTAATACTACCCAACTAGGATACCTATGCTAGTTGGGCTGGCTAGCTTAATTTATATGGTTCAAGTGTGCTCACTAGCTATCTACCAATATTGTCAAGATAAGCGATGCTTTTTTAATTTTGGCTTTGTGCGTGTCAGTCATCTTAATGTCTTCTCCAAACTTGCACAATTTCGCACATTTAGTTTAAAAGTTGTCTATGGCTAACTATATCTTGCTAAATTTGGTTATTGCCGTGCCCGCCCAAATATGGAAGCTGACCTGACGCTACAAAGCTACGCTATCTAAGCGAAGCTAACCAGTGTAGAGAAAAGCTCTATGGGGACGGCAAGCTTACGGAAATTATAATAGGATATTAACGATATCGCCAGGTTCAGCTCATAGGCTAGTAGAAACAGAATTGATTACCATTAAAGAATGCAGTAATGTGGCTGGCAAATGGCTTACCTTTTCCCCGTATTTTTGTTGAACTCTGTCATCGGAGTCGTGGCTAACTAACTATGCTAGTTAACATAGTTAGCCAAGTCTGTTTGCTAGCGTTACAGACCAATCTGGACACACAATTGAGAGGCGTGTATTCCTGTTTATGGAACGGTGCAACATCCTAGGTCTCCAATGAATTACATTCATATCCCTTTGTGACCCGACACTTAAACCGTTTTAATAAACTGAATTTTTAACTGTTTAGAAGACAGTAACTAAGGAGGAAAGAATGCTAACTAGCTAGCAACCAGTAAATAGCTGGCTCGATTCAGACTAAGTAGTTGAGCAAAGATAGCGTAAATAGATACCGTCATCGAGGAACAGAGAGCAGAGTAAATGGATTGATCACCCGGATGTTTGGTCCCTCTGGCTACTGCTTTAATCAGTGCCACCCAGAGGTCTTTGATCATAGCAATTAGCTGTTAACTATTATGCGAATTTAATATGTTCTTACATTATACAACATGTGTGAGGAAGTCTATGATTACAGCTATTAGTTGTTAACTATTATGCGAATTTAATATGTCCTTACATCACATAGCATGTGTGACTTGAGTTATATTTAACATTCCACAGATACTGTTACCATTGCTGTGAGCATGTGCCTTCATCTTGCAATTTTTTGAGGATGGTGCCTTTGTTTACCTCTCTTCTGAACAATATTTCTGTCCATTTCACCAACTATGGTGCTGTATTTTGCATTCATACACAAGTAGAATTATGCTGTGTTTTGATTGGCTCAAAATGTTCCTTTTGCCAGTTCTCACATTGAAAAACATTCCAGTTTTAAATTTGATATGTATGCCCTAACCATTTGCCAGAAGAAGCTAACAATTTAAATACATAAACTAGTTACAATTGTACTTTCTTTAGATAAGCATAGAATAGTTTGTAATTAATTTAAATAAATATAGCAGCAGACAAGCAGATTCATTTGACATGTCATACACTTTTATGTAACCAATTTACAAACAGCCTTCATATAATACTTTAATGATAATTACAGAATAATCCCACTTTTAATAAGTCTTTATATAGAATATCATTTGCACATTGTGCTTGAGCTGACCATACAGCGTCCAGTTTCCTTGGCCATCAAGGTAACATAATGTGTGTTGCGCTGAACTGGAATAGTGAGAATGAATAATACAAAGTATAACAGAAAACATAAATTACATTATTCAAAACTTTAACAGCACCCACGGTGGGACTTATTTTATACATACCCATTACTGCACAATTCCATATTGAATTCACATTCAAATTCTTCCCTTAACATATTGCTCACCATGCTGATGTATTTCAGTGATTTGATTCCAAGGCAGAAAGTGGTTGTGCTTGTTTCAAAGAACCCCTGCCTTAACATTTCACATTTTGAAAGAATGTCATACTTTGGAAATTACATGTAGTCATACAAAACTGGTTTAGGCATGTGCTTCAAACACAAGTAGATCCCCCAAACAATATTTCTAGCACGAGTCTTCCTCTGCTTTACATGATTGTCAAGAAGCTAAAAAAAAGCGTTTAAATGTGAACAATGACATTAACATTTTTTTCAGGAAAAATTTACAGAAATTAAATCTGCCAGTCTGCAGACACTTAAGGTACGTAAAGGTGGTTCGGAAGTCATTACATGAAGTTCAGTGGGATTTATAACAGCTTATTCTATCTGTGCCAAAACCATATCTCAGGCTAGATGTCCTGTTTAGTCATTCCTTTTTACCCTTTGCTAGGGTCTTTGTAACAGCATTTCTCTGGCTATTGCACTAGCTGAAATGTTTAACTTACTGTAGAAAATCTTAAATATGCGGCTAACTAGCACTACTGGGACCAGTGACTGAATTGTGTGTCATTTTGTGACCTTACATGCTCACAATCTGTCTTTTGTTAGGGTTTTCTTTGGGCATCACTAGTTGTGCTTCGCCCTCCCCCCTTTCAAGTAGCTTTTCCAGCGTTTGACATATTCCCTGAAAATAGGCGCACTGTCAATGGATGCCAGCAGCTGCAGCTGGTTGATGTGTGTGGTATGATAGTCCCATCGTGCCAGGTTAGGTGCAACACCCAGTGTAAAGTGGCGCAGGTCGTAGACTGTACCCGAACCTGTGTCAAAAAGAGGCAGCATTGCCTTCAGTGACTCCAGCCCTCGGCTGAAGAGCACACCAGCCTCACGACCCAGCTTGTCACCTGCTGTCTCTGCAACATCATAGAGCCCAATCAGGGAGTAAATGAAACCATTGAGCACGAAGGAGCTTGGAGTGGTAGGGTACTCCTCATACCAGTGGTACTTGTTCATGAACAGGGTCTTCACACCATGCTGATCCACTGAACGTTTGAAGAGCGCTGTTGCACGAACAGCAGCAGCAAGGTATGAAGGCTCCCGAGTGAGAAGGAAAGCCCGGACCAGTGTAGACATGGCCTGGCCCTGGGCCATGGCTGAGTACCAACCAGGCTCCAGTCTTTTAAAACCCTCTCCCAGCTTCCGTGTCACCCAGATGGGCCAACCGCCTCGCTCATCCTGGTTGCGAAGCAGCCAGTCACTGGCAGCAAAGAAAGCAGCCATGTGGGCAGTAGAGGAGATGGTGATGTTGTCAATAAATCCCTGACCATGCAGCACCAGGTGGACCACACGACGAGGCATTACCTTGGTGGCTTTAACAACCTTAGTGTTGGACAGACCCACACCTTTACGCAGGTCAGTCAGCAGGTCACGGCTCAAAGTGCCCCAGGAGGTTCGAGGCCCTATGCCATAGGTGACTTCATGGTCCCGAAGGGTGAGGAGCACTGAGTTAGTCATGTATGTGATGACATATGGAGCTCCATTCTCAGTTGTCTCCAGGACCACAGACACACTGCCGTTGGAGACAAATTTAACATCAAGGGATAAGATGAAATCCTTTGAGTTGTCCAGAAGCAGAGAAATACCCTCAGAATTCTCTGCACAAATACAAGGGAGACTTTAATATAGGATATTAAGATTGCACAAAAAACAGTTGGGAGAAGTTTATTTACAAATTTAAAAATATAAGTACACAATCAAGAGCTACACTGTCAAACTGTATGAGGAAGTTCTGTTCCTCATTAAATATGGTAATGGTTTTAAGTTGGAGTTTGAGGAAAAAGCAACTGAAATTAAAGTCATGCAATCACACTGCGAGGAATCACAATTCTTAATGTGGTGTAATAACAGAAATAACTATGCTATGTAAGTGTAACCAGAATACGAGATTGTTCTGATCATGCTCTACATAGGTGATGAATGCTGGATTTGAATGGTCACCTGGAGTGCCGAAGTGGTGAACTGTTGTGGAGCGGACCTGGTCCTGGACTTTGGTGAGTGAGCAGCCTTTGGGGACTGTCCAGGCACTGTTCCACTCATCTGCCTGTCCATAGACCTTAACATCTGGAGGCCGCTCAGTCAAGTTTTTACTGTAGTGGCTCAGCCCATACTGGGCTATCTGAATTGGGTAGAAGTAACCCTGAGAGCCCCACTGGGTGGAGAGAGGCACACCTAAAGCAGAAAAACACTTACAGTCAGCATTTTCTGTCCCATTCCATAAAGTGTACAACCTATGTGATATAAGTAATAACTGCATATAAATAAGCATATAATAATAAAATGAGTAATTTTTGTTGATGCTGTTCAGAGTTGCTGAATAGGTAAATGTGTTCAGGAAGAAAGAGGGGTGTGTTAGAAAAAAACGAATCTGGGTCTATTTCATTATCTCCCACTATAATGTCAAGTAAGTTCTGTTTTACCCTGGTTCATATAAAACGGAGCCTATTCCAGCCTTGCTTTGGGTCTAGATGTTTTAACAGAATAGTTTATAGCCAAGGAGGGAGTAGTTTTATCATGGACTGAAAGTACTGAGGGGCTGTCCCTTTAGCTACATATTAAGATAGTGCTAGGATTTGTATTTTATCTTGACAGTGGTTGGCAGCCAGTAGACAAATCTAAAGGGGGATGAGAGAGTGTTTAAAAACGAGCTGAACAGCAGCATTCCAGATGGCTGGTCCAGTCCACCTGATGTTACAATGAAGAAATCAGAATGATTAGATAGTTGCTAAAACGCCTTCTGAGAAAATGAACTGGTTGGCTTCTGGAGAGATTCACGACACATCAGGACCGTGGCATCATATAGTTCACAATGGTGATGGAGAAAATAGAGTTTACAGATATTAAAAACCATTGGGCCTCATTCACCAACCGTTCTTAAGAAGAAATTTCTTCTTAAAACCCACTTACGCAGTTTTCACGAAGATTCTGACATTCACCAGTGTTTTCTTATTTGGGATTTGTTCTTAAGGTAAAAACAGAATCTACGCTCACTCAAGAGCACGCTTACGCACATTTAAGGGCTGACATGTTTGTGCAAAATAATTGTTAACTGCGTTTTCGACAATTCTACAGTTGTTTAAGGATTTAAATTACAACAAAATTACAACAATATTTTTATCATTTATAATATTTTTTAAATAATTATTTTCATTATTTTACAATGCATTATGGTCTTTTAAAATAAATAAGCACTACCACTTCATGTAACACTCCAGAATGTAGTGCAAATTTCGCATCTTTGTTCATTCTCTAGCGGCTTATACTAATTAGGGCAGACACACACATTCACACCTAGGTGCACGGGGAGAACAGAAACACAGAAAGGACCCCGGCCGCCACCTGAGAATCGAACCCAGGACCTTCTTGCTGTGAGGCGACAATGCTACCGCTACCCACTGTGCCACCGTTTAGTTCTCAAAGTTCTGACTTTTTTCTCCCAATTCTGAATTTTCTTCCTCACAATTCCAACTTTATTTCTCGTAATTCTGAGGTCTTTTCTAACAACCAACAAGTAGCTTGAGCCATCACTTCTGCTCCCACTTTAATGGCTCAATGCAATGTGCGTACAGTAGCAGACAGGAACGAAGGCTACAATGGCTGCGTCTGCTCTGTCCAGGTATTTTAATATTTATCTATATGTATAAAATAAAACTGAATGATTCTCGCACACCTGCTTTACAACCTGTCTGGTTTCAGATGGGATAACCCATCTGTAGTGTAGTATGTAATAGGTAGTAAGTGGTGTCTATAAAACTACTGCTCACTTATCACAGTCTCCATCAACTGTTATGTTCTCATATGGCTCTTTTTGTTCATTGTACAAAAGTATAAATAAATATGCACAACATTCTGGAGTATTACATGAAGTGTTAGTGTAGTGTTTATTTTAAAAGACTATAATGCTTTGGAAAATAATGAAAATATTTAAAAATATTATGAATGATAAAAACATTATTGTAATTTAAATCCGACATCCGTAGCAACTGTAGAATTGTCGAAAATGTAATAAACAATTATTTTGCACAAACATGTCAGCCCTCAAATGTGCGTAAGTGCGCTCTTGAGTGTGTGCAGATTCTGCTCTTACCTAAGAACAAATCCCAAATATGAAAACATCGGTGAATGTAAGAATCTTTGTGAAAACTGTGTAAATGGGTTTTAAGAAGAAATTTTTTCTTAAGAACAGCTGGTGGATGAGGCCCAATGAGAAAAGAAGACAGAGGAAGCTTCTGAAATAAAATGCTTTTGTGAGGAGGTCAACTGAATGGCCAGCCCTGAAATTTAGATTGGTTGTTACTAGGGGCTGGCAATTCAGCTGCATTCCTTATTATTTGTAAAGCACTTTTTTTACTATGGACACTGCCAAGAAGCAGCTTAAGAGAGACCTCCAGTGGTGAAGTCTAGGTCATCAGTGCTGAGGAAAAACTGAAACAGGAAGAAACTTTGGGAGGATCCAGCTCTCAAAAGGGGGAGTCCTGAAGTGGCTGACATCAGGATATGGTTGTTAGATTACTAAATGGAATAAGATTACATGAAAAAAATCTATGAGAAATTACAGAGAAGTTTAAAGGAATTTGTGTCACCCAAGTTCACTGTAGAGTGAGTGTGGAAGTCAATCCAAGAGAAATGACAAAAAGTCCAGAAAAAATAATGAGAAACATTATTGAAAAGAATAAGTTGAAAAAAAAACTGATTAACAACAATATCTTTTAAAGGGCATGGGAGCACAGAAACCTGTCCTTTAAATGTCAGAGTCCCTTTGATCAGGGAAGACAAGTATGGAAGCATTATGCTGTAGATGGAGTGAATGGATTTGGCTAAAAGGTGGCTGGGTAGTAGTTTTTAAGAATCTGTAAGAAATCTGAACTGACAAAGCATAGTGACTTCAACCAAGAAAAAGAAGACAGGTTCTGCTCTTTGATGTGCTGGTGTCTGGCAACTGTTGTTGTAGATGGGCGCTTAAAGACTGTAAAGACTGCATGAATTAGAAAAAACTTACAGGGATCTGACAGACAGCTTGGATGTTTTGCAGCTTCTTGTGAGCACAGTTTGCAGCAACGGTGGCATCACACCCTAGCATGTTGAAGAAAATCTATAAATGTGAGAAAGCTCAATGGTATACAACACTGACACCTACCCTCCACCCCACTGATGCATTTCACTCGCTCACGTACTTCAACATTGTAGGCTTCAAAGGACATGAAGACTCCATTTGGATGGTAAGGCTCCCGTTGAGCATAAACACGTGAATAGCTGTGGGAGAACTCAAAACGCTCCACACCCTCATACTGTACAAGCCGGCCGTAGACATTGAAGTAACGTTCCACCCAGCTGAAGGGCAGGAATACCTCACTGCCCTCCCGTCGACCTTTAATGGTGACATCATCATTGATCAAGCAGTCAATCTGCTCATATGGGACCTCATGGGCTACAGCAAGTGCTTCTGGAAGCTGGGCGTGGTCCCCACCTGCCTCTTCCTCCTCCTCTGGAGTAGCAGCTGGCTCAGGTTCTGGCTGGGGCTTTGGTGGGGAGTGCAGGTCTATGTCACTGGAACACTTATTCCACAGCAGCACAGTGATGAGGGCAAAAACCGCACAGATGACAATTAGTGTCTTGTGGTTGATACGTGAAACCAGGCAACGCATCCTCACGTCATCCCTGTGTAGTCACAAAGAACATGATGCTGCTTAACATGATGACAAGACCATTAAGAATGACTGACTTCTTAAAAAGTTATTCTGTGGGAGTGCATATAAGACTGCTTCGAAGTAAAGAAGCCAAAGGGCACAAGGAGTATCAAACTGTTCATGACGTAAAATTTATGCACTACCAACAGAATGCATATGGATGTATTTGTGTATTAGTAATCTTTCATGAACATTTTTCTCTGGTTATTCTTAAACACTAACTGTACATTGTTGTCTTTCACCACACTTGTAGGATTTTGAGTGCTCATAGGTCCAGGTGAAGGTATGTGATCACTAAAGACTCAGGGCTTACAGAATTACAGAACACACAGCAATATAAGAATGTTCTCAGCAACTGAAGTTAGTTCTTAAAAGATGCATGTGATAGTTAATGTCTTTGAGACTAGTACTAACTGAATGAACATAAGCCTAAGGTAACGAGTGATACTGAGGCACATTAGCAAATACTGTATATATAAAAAAAATGATCAACATGACAGTTTTGCTCTGAGGAGAGAATGAGTGAGTTCTGTGGCTAATCCCCTCTCAGCTTAGGAGGATGATACAGGCCAGGAGCTGAGAGCCACTCAAATAGCACCAAGAGTTTTATGCAGACGGACTGCATATTATCTAACTCATTAAATCCTAAATTGCTGGAAATGGATGAAGAAGGTTTTAGAGAAGTGGAAAAGAAGGCATGAAGACAGGAGACAGGGATGGAGCAAAGCACCCAAGAGAAAATAGGGAAGTAAGGAAAGAAAAGTGCAGAGTAGGATTTCATTTTGATGCATCTAGACCAATCTTTAATAATTTTCTCAAATAATATTTAAAAATTGTTCATGTAAAATATTAGCTGACACTGTTACCCACTATGCCAAATGCAGCTCCGAGAACAATAAGTACTGCACATCATGTCAGCTGGAGGAGATAATGGAAGAATTATGGGGAAAGAATTAAAATAGACTCATTGATTATACATCCTGCCACGGAACTGGCATTTCTCCTTCCTTAACATGTGAACATTAGAAATATCTAATGATCTTATCAGAATGGTGCACGGTATGTCCCTAAAAATAAAAACTTTAGGTATAAAAAGTTTGGGGAACGGCCAAGATTTATTTATTACAGGGCATGTTTAGCCAAACTCTCAGACGAGGAGATAAACTCACAGTTCCATTTTTAAAATACAGCTGCATTTAACATTGCATCGTTACATAGATAAGGACAAATGTGCAATTTATCCTCATTATCACAAAAATGGATCGTATAAATTTTAATACGAATTGATATCCATCAACAACACAACACAACAAAACACACTCCTGGTTTTGTATAATTTGTATCTAAACTGTGATGTATGTAGGCGTTTACCTCACGTGCTCAAAGGCAAAATTAGCGAAGATGCCAGAGGTCAAATCAGAATAACAGTGATCCATTATAGTCACGTTAGTAATATATACATACCTAGGGAACAAGATGCGTAAGATATTATGATATACTGTATATATATATATGGTGTTATAAGAGAAGGGGGACAGAGAGGCAATGCACGCGCACTTACCTGTAATGTCTCTTCCCTTGATAACAGACGCAGTAGAGCGCAAGATATAAAAATATTTTGTTGCGTACTTGAAGAACAGTTTACGATTTTAGGAGATTTCGAAGACGTTTCCAGCCATGAACAAAAGAGGCCATGTAATAAACCGTTCCTGTACCCATGCGTCCGACACAGCGAGAAGGACCCTTCATGAACCAATGAATTACTGAGATGCACAATTGGCGGATAAAATAACCAATGAAATCTCGAGATTTACAGCCGCACGTATAAACGGTCTCTTCTTTACTGATACGGTCGTAATGTCAGGATCGATTTATTTAATATATAACATATCAGTAACAAATGTTACACTTGGGACTTGTGGCCACAACAAGTTAACAGGAAGGTTAGTCAGGTATTTAATTTTCTTTTAGCTTACGACGCAGAACACAGAACTGTTTATCGATGTGTTTTCAACTCCATGCACATATATTACTAATCCATGAAGTTTGGGGGTTCCCATCAAGTAACAATCCTTTCCACATAATCAGCAACACCGTTTAATCTCTTCAAAACTACACTACACACATTTTTTTTTCTTTCACCAAGGGAAAATTTACAAGATGGGCATATATACCAATATTATCTAAACAATCTAAGTATTCATTATATTTTAGCATGCACACTAATTATATTTTAGTATGCACATGATCCTATGACATCTATAATTTACAATCACATGGAATGTATCTCGCTCCCCAAGCCATATTAACTGTATTAACTACACAGAACAATTTTGATAGAACATGGTGCAACACATGAAACTGTTGGGGAGGGGCCAGATGTGCAAACCAAATGTCTAAATTAACCAAGGTGCCACTGAGTATCCATTGTAACGAATAGGTATTTGACACTTTATCATTACAAGCAAAAGTAGGGTCACTTTTCCTTGCACACACTATCTAATCAAGGAACAAACCAGTGAAAAGGCAGTTGCAGGCAGGTTTGGCAAAGAGAAGATACTGCAGCAGGTTATTCATATCTGGGCCTCTGTAACAAATGAATGAAAGGCCTTAAATGTAGTGGTTCTGAATAATTAACAAAGTGCAGGGGTTTGAGTGCAAAGTTGTCAAGGGAAAGTAAAGCATAGATACAAACGAGGGAATGGCATTAGGTGTGAAGTCTGGACAAAGGCAGGAGATACGTCAGGTTCTGGGCATGACTAGAGATGCTCTAAGGAGAGGCTTCTTCAGAAGTTCTCTTTGTAGAAGTTGAAGCCAAAATGCTCGCACTGAGCCTTTATTAGCTTGGCCAAAGCAGGAGAGCCACAGTAGAACACATGGACCTTCCCCTTTTTCTCCTCTGCAACCTTCTGGAAGACCTGCAACAACATCACCATCCACACCACAATGCCTCCATGAGGTCCTAAGATATTTCAGCGCTCAGACACAAATCACTCTGTATGCAACCTGTACTTGTTTTTACAACTCTCAGCTGTCCATAGATTTAGATGTTGGGTTTTACATTCAGCTGTTGCATAAATTCATGTAAAGTTCATGTGGTTTGTGTTTGGGGTGAAATTATTACATTTATTTCACTTGGGCTGTTTTGTTTCCTTCAAAACATGAACTTAATCCAAGGAAAACAAAACAAAACAAAACAAAACTGAAAATTTAAAAGGAAGCTCTTAGCAAAAAAAAAATAATAGAAAGAAAGAAAGAAAGAAAGAAAGAAAGAAAGAGAAAGAAAAAGAACAGTCAGAATTGTTCTATCCAAGGCAATTTGTCTGCTTTCTTCAGAGTCGTTAGACAGAAGCTTTCACATTATACAGTTCACAAGATTATTACAGAGTAATGCAAGAAAAACAAAGTAACAAAAGCAAGTGCAACCATATTTTTGTGTACTGTACTTTAAAACCACTTTAATAACTGTTGGTCTCGCACAGATATGAGGAAAAGCTACAGGAATACAGAAACTATTGCATACCTTGCCCCATTCAGGTCTGCCTGGCTGAGTGCGAGTGCGGAGGCCAGTGATGGAGTCTCTCTTCTCCTTTTTGGCAAGTAGATCCAGTGCCATCTGAAGCCCTATAGCCTTCATATCGTTCTTACTCAAGGCTGAGGTCATGTACATGTGCATCTCTAAAAAACGACCTGTTGACCAAAAGAACACAAGATCTGCGTCAAATAATGTACTGAAAGGGACTTATTCACAGTCCTGTCCAAAGTCTCTTAAACATTCACATTCCCTGTTGCTTGCTACCTTTATGAGAAATCTGAGTTAACTGGGTAAATGAAACTTTACTCAAATACCACCCCCCTCCCCATTCTCTTTCTCTCTCATTCACTCTCTTTTAGTAACATCTTTTCACCAGACCTTCTGGTTCCTCATCAGCTTGGTCCATCTCCAACTTTGTCAGTAGGCTCACAAACCACTCAAAGGATTTTTGGTCTCGATTGATCCAAATAAAATCCACCTGTGGAAAGATGGGGCTGGGGTATGAGTGCAGTCTCCTTTCATGTTTTTACAGTAAGAGTGGAGATCAGATCTTGTCCTACACACTCTTGCAGTCTTTTTACCTTCCTGAGCTTCATCTCATTGTCTTTGATGGTCTCACACCAGGAGTAGTTGCAATTTGGGCAGTTCTGTTTCCTCATGCGATAGCTGCATTACGGACATAATACATGACATAAACCAGATGTAGTGCTTGTGTTGTTGGGTTTGATCTTGCTATGTTCATTTGTTTTAACTATGATTGTGAAAACGCCATGATCCAGTGCTACGGCAGTGCGATTTAACTGCCCAGTTTATGTAATGTCACAAAGTCTCACCGATACATAATGCTCTGCAGAATAGAGGCAAAGGGAGTGATCCCAATGCCAGCTCCGATTAACACTGCATGTTCTGAGGCAAAGATCTGACGTGTTGGTGTGCCGAAGGGCCCATCTACATAGCACTGAAAGAGAACAAACATTATTGTTACAGCATGGAAAAACAGAGACATTAACAACTCAAGGTGATATTTCAGTGTACTCAAATTACTGTCTTCATGTGTGTGACACAATTAAATGAACAATTAAAGAACCTAATTCTGAGTGGTTAAGTCCTTAGTTATGAACATGACAAATAAAATGACAACAAAAATAATGTATTTTTTAATTTAAAATAGATAAATTATATACTACAGGACAATATTCATCTAAAAGGAAAGAAAAATTTTGGGTAAATAAATAAAGTTATAATATCTAAAGGAAAGGTGCCAAGCACTGTGCCTAGATGGCTGTGATGTCTTTGTTTTAGGGATAAGCTTTGATACTTTGCTAGTTTATCAGGGTCCTTAAATCCATAAGATGATTTACTTTGATCTCTTTAAACACTTTGACTTGTGTTAAGTGCCACATAGGACCTCTAGCAGTGGGTTCAAAACCCTGTGATCTAAAATGTAAGTCACACCACCAGAAAGTTACTCACCTTGATGTTGCAGTACCTGTGATTATCGCTCAGTTTAGCAGACAACTGTGGAATTACAGAGACATTACTGGATGAGAACAACCCTCCGCAATGGACGCTTGAGGTTTAGTCAAGACCGCAAACCAGTGGTTCCCAGCTTTAGTACCTTAAATCCACTAGCAATTCTTTTTATCTGTACAACTGCAGCTTCAGTGCATTTAATTCTCAAAGTTAATGTATTATCCAGGCTAAGACTGGATGATAGTGAAATGGAAAGGGAGGGAAGAGAACCAATTGGATAAACCAAATCTCTTAATCGCATTAAAGTTGAACCTACCTCTCTGAGTGGAGGGGCATCTCCCAGCTCTGCCTGAGCCATAGGGTCTGTGTGAGGCTTTTGGGCCATGGAACGGGCCCCATTTTGCCGGTACAGTGTGAGCTCAATGGCATTGTCTTTGTTGGAAGCCACTGCTCCATTACAGCTTATTGACTTAAACAACTCCTCCTGTGAGGGTGTTGGTGGAAGGGAGTGGGAAACATAGAGGTGAGAGAGTGCATCTACTTAGTTTAGGACCAGTCACACTGACAGGCAATTCAGTGGAAGTGAACACTGGTTCATTGTCCTTGGAATGTGGCCTTGACCAAGTGAATCAACTTGTATCTCTTATATGCTAAAAATACAATTCTCAGGCTCAGGCACGAGAACTAGCAAATCAGTGTGCACAGTTTCCAGCTATTTCTTTTGAATGGCATATAATTAACAGACTTGCAGTAACGATTGCACTGGAATGCCAGTGGGTCGATGGGTACTGTCCTTATTTGTTGACTGTGAATTAATGAATATGAGTATTTTAAGAGAGAATGTGTGGTAATACCTGCGCTCTTCTCTGGTGACGTCTGTCCCTCAGGCTTGCTGTCAGCCTCTTGGTACTGACTACTTGGTTCTCAGACTGTTTGAAATATTCAAAGAGTCTATTGGTCCACTGGCCCATGGAGCGTACATGGAGCCATAAAGTATCTGTTTATCAAGTGGAGATGTCATAGTCTTACAAATTCAGCAGCCATTAGACACTTCATGTTGATGTTGCTCCTTAATTTGTAGACAATACATGAGAGTAATCAAGCCTCAAAACAAACTGATGCAATACAGTGAAAACTCAGCTCCAAGTAAGCAATCAGTTACATTTTGCCATTGAATTTGACATTGTTTTCAAAAATAAACCACTGCAATCTCTTGTGGACATCATAATACTTTGAAAAACACAAGAACTGTATTTGGGATTCTAGCTAAAACACACTGAATAATTCTGAGCAGAACTCCATGTTCTCAAGGATGTACATTATCTTAACGTTTGCATTTAGAAAATAAAGTACTGGTCAAAATATTTGTTGTAAATCAATCATTGAGTCATCAAGCATTTAAAATCATTCAAAATCAATAATTCAACATGTTGCATGTGGTAGCACTGATATTGAGTGTACCTTGTTGTTCAGGAGCACTGCTAATGGTGAAAGGGTGCCACTCATACTTGGCGATAACTGGAATGTTGATATAAACATAATCTCCAGGTTTGAAATGGAAAAAGGGCGGTCGTTTGATCACCAGATGGGTCACCTTAGAAATTAACAGAAAAATCCAATCAAAACCATCTCTTTCAGAATTTCACAGAGACAAATTTCAAATGTCAACTTTGTAGCTTGGGCTGATGTTTCAGATGAAAGAAGCTGCCCATGTGCTTAAGTGGTAACCTTGGAGGGTAGTAAGTTGACTTCGATGATGTAGAGTCCACCCATGCGTGACGCGGCTATGCCCACCAACTTCTCCACAAGGAACACCACACCAGGCACAACAAACCACTTCCAGAAGTTGGCACAGTGGACCACCAACAGAATCCACACCCAGATGTATAAGAGGTGGGACCAATAGAACACCTGCATAAAGATGTACTGTACTCAGTCTCATTGGAGCATAGCAAACACAGTGCTGTTGAATAAATACTTTGCAAATAATGGAAGATATTTAAATAAGTAATCCATGCACTGCAAACTATGCTAAATAAAGTCAAATAAAGTATTCAGAATCATGGGTCACCATATAAAGTTTCTAATATCACAAAGCAAAACAAAAAGGTCCCTGGCCCAACAGAAGAGGTCATTCAGGCCCTTTGATAGGGTGCAAGATGTTGGACTTCACCTCAAAATGTCCACTGCGTCGCACAAAGGTACTGGAGCACACAACCATGAGACTGATGATGACCTGTAGAACAACCCCAGTGACTGAGGCGGTGCCATTCACCCAGCCAATCCCAGGCCGCGTGGTGAGGAGGTACTCCCACAGCTTATAGGTACCATCCCTCTCTGACAGGTGAGCTGGGAAAAAATTAGAAAAAAAAGAAGCAAATGATTTCAAAAGTTTTTGTTTTTGTATTTGTTTTTAAACAAATGAGGTACTACATGGCATGATTTTCCACCTCTGAATTCAGTATTACAAATATTAAAAATGTATAATGTTTCTCCATTCTTAGTAGGGTTCATTACACACATGTAATTACAATGTTATCACATTTGCAATAGGATCTCCTGCTGCTAAATCAAATTAGTTACTCTGAGATAGAGGTACTGAAATCATGTCCTGGGCAGTCAGTGTCCCTCTGCCTTTTGCTAATACCTCTTAATTAGAATCTGATTTTGTTTGTGTGCACTCTTTCGCCAATGAGATGCAACAGTAGTTGGTTCAGAAGAATATCAGCAACATTTTGACCGTCCCAGGACTAGATGTGGCCCTCATCATTTTCAGAGGAGATAGAGAATGTTACCAAAGTTCATGACGTGGGCAGTGGTATGCGCAATGGTGAAGATTAAGATGGCATAACCCACAATCTGATGCAGGAGAATACTCTGGTCCAGGGGCAGAACTCTCACCACCCAAGTTGCACGCAGCCAGGTAATACAGCGCCTCAACATCAGCACCTGACAGTGCAGATGTCACATTCATCACTCAGTCACCCCATAACAACAGTATCCATAACAACAGAGAACAGCTTAAATAGTCACTGTCAGCATGTGCACTTAATGTCCTTTTCCACTAGGATCATGGTAGTGGTGAAGCTGCAATATTGTTGGTGAAATACAGAGTCTAGATTTGACACTATAGTCAAAATTTTCAGCTGAAACATTAAGTAGCTGGCACACAGAGGGGGCTTTTTGTTTGCTAACCTACATAAAAATTCTGATACAATTCAATTGTTCATCACTAAAGACAGATGTTTCATCACTGTCAACAAACTAAGAGAGATGTTTGTTACCGCCGAGGAATACTGTTAAATAGAGTTCTCTCCATCTTGTTATTATCAAGTCTGTTGCTATGTGAGTGAATTGCTTGTTGGCTAATTAAGCAGCCCCACCCCTGCTGAATATGACTCTCACCATGATGAAGGTGCAGTTGAGATTGAGGCACTGCCCACAGCCTTTGGCCACCATGAACCAAACCCCCCCTGAGGCGTTCTTGAGCATGGCCACGATAAAGAGGAGGATGTTGAGGCATGTGTAGGCACAGAGGAAGAGAAGCTTGCGGCTGTTGTTATGCCAATAAGCTCGTGTCAGATAACGGGGAGTTTGTCTTCTGTTCTGCTCCAAGTCAGGTGGCTTAAGCCAGTTAGCAGCACTAAGCAGAGAGCACATACAGTCTGTGAGGGACCAGGACCATGCATAGATAACCAGATCACTGGTAGATATCATGACTTTCAATTTCAAATATGACTCTTCTATATCAATATTACATTTACTTTCTCACCAAACTAAACCACATGAAAAGCTTATAACTTTATGTTATTTAACTTTAAATGTTTCCATGATACATACACTGTGTATGTCTGATCTCCTTTCATGCTGTTATGTTTGCTGACTAGTGATATAAAAACAAGTCTGCATATTAGTGTACCTGTCTATGTTTATCCAAGTGAATGGCTTTGTGTCCTTATGTGTGTAAGCAAAAGTGATTGGTTGAGGCGTCACGACCTCAATGAAATGAGATGCCTTCACAGTGAAGTCTGACCTGATAGTTAGATTTTCCATGACCTCTGGGAAGTTCTCCAGCTCTGCCTTCAGCTCCTCAAATGTGATGGAACCGCTGTTGTCTTTATCCGCCGACTCAAACAGAGCCAGCGTCAGATCATCCAGCTTCTCCTCAGGCAGAGAGATAGCGCTCTCTCGCAAACATGATTTCAGTACAGTGCGCAGTTCGTCTGGATCAATGGAGCCACTACCTACAATACATATGTGTTTTATGGTCTCTGACTGCAGATCTAGCCTGAATATCGAATAATTACAGTGATGAACTAATAACAGTTTCAGGTTTACCTTTAGGGTTTAGAGTAATCTGCCATTAAAATGACTTATTCATTAGATCAGGGTGCCTGCTTATGTGATCATTTTTGTTTTTTTGTTTTTTTGAGTCAGCTTTACTGTCTTAACACTGCAGGATCAAACTGCACTCAACATTAATTATCATCTTAAGTCTCACATACTAACAATACAACACACAGTTGAGCCCTCCTGCTGTCAGCAAACAAGAGACTTCTGTGTGTGAGAAATACTTAATGACACTGACCATCCACGTCATAGACTTGAAAGAGGAAGCGGAGCTTGTCTGTCTCACTTCCGTGGATAAGGAGGTTGAGAGCTTTCAGGAGCTCATCCAGACTGATGGAACCACTGCCATCAGAGTCAAACAGAGCAAAAAACCTCTCGGCAAAAAAAGACTGCAAACACAGGGACAGAGACACTTAATAGGTAATATAAGGTGCAAAAGATGAAAGTCATGCAAACAAAATAAGCAGGTTGTGTGTTATGATAGTGTAGTGTAACACACAGTTACAAAACAAAATGCAGTATCCTTAAAGAGTGTACAGTGAAGCAACACAACATCAAAATCAATCAGATTGTCATCAAAACTGCTGTTTAATGCAACTAGAAGGAGTGGCTACAGTTACCTCTTTCACCTTGAGAGCAGTTTTGAACTCATCCAGGTCGATCTCTTTGTCATCTCCAGCAATGCTCTCAAACTGCTTTGTCACCCACTCCAGCCAGCGTGCATCTTCATCCAGACTCATCATTCCAGACAAGTTACTCTTTCACAATCAACACTGCTGAAACTGGTGGTGGAGGCCAGGTATAATACAGTCACTCAAATTAGAGCATGCCATTCATATTATTCATTTATATATATATTTATTTGTTTGTTCTACTTCAAAAGAACCAACTGAAGGGCTCTGGTGAGCTCTCTCTATTTTGCAGACGGAAATCTTCATATTGTTTTGCAACAAGTTGACTGTGTGATCACTTTCACAGAAGTTTGATTCTGTGATTTCCCTATATAATCAGTTTCATGAAAAAATTGTTGTTTCTTATTGAAGTAAAAGTTAATATTTTAGGAATGAAAATTTGAATCAGTTTGAATGACCACACCTATATTTCGGGGCTACTTCACAGAAAGTGTGGAGGCTCTAAAGTACAGTAAATGTTCAGATAAAGAACAGAATTTTTTTGTCTAAAACTGTGCTGATAATGTTTTAAGAAATACTGGAGCGTAATGACCACAAATGGATGTGCAGCTAATAGAAATGGCAGCAGATAGCTTTGCATTCCAATGACCAAAAATCTTTGCACAAAGCTATATAACATTTAAATGCTTGATGAAATTGTATTGATTTGTTTAACAACAATCTCTTCATTTTTTTTTTTTTACAAGTAATTATTTTACTATGTATTCTGTCACTTGGCATCAGCTGAATACATTGCTGACAACATGCAAGGTGTTTGAGAGTTGTCTGGTCTTTTATTTTTTATTTTATTATTTAACCCAACCGTTCCAAAGTCTGAGTCATGTTTTATACTTAAAAATCCTGAAAGGAATTTAAAAACGCATTTATTTTACAGCATGTGGAATATTGAATCATGTGATCCTTTACATGTAAAAATGTATTCGACCTTCTGTATAGAGAAGAAAACTTATTTACCTTTCAGAATGTGTTTTCCCTCTTCTTCGTGATCTTTTGTGTATTTTTATCCCTTTTATTTTGTCGAATATGAATACAATTTTCGAGTGAATTCTTAGGTGCTGTTTTTAGATCTCTTTGTGTTTGTGGGTGCTCTCTGAGAGTGAATGGAGAGGAATGGACACACTGTGCGATGCTGTATTCGTGAGAACCACAGCAGTTTCCCCTGACACACAGCAGCTGTGTCTGACATCGTACTCCCTGCGGGGAAGCGCTTTTTACACAGTCTCTACCTTGGTCCACCCAAATACAACCCAACAGTGATATGCTCTGTGTTATCTGACTGTCTTGGAAACAGAGAGTATGATCTGAAGGCTGTTGAATTCTTCTTTGTGTTAACACTGAAGTGAACTTACCAGTAATTTCTAGTTTGGAGACTGCCTATACCAGATGAATGCAAATTGATCCTCATCGAGCATCATTAAAAGGAAAAGCACCCACACAGTAACATCTTATGTAAACGAGAAAACCACTTAATGTTGTTTTGATACAAAATCCAACTGATCCAAGTTATTAAATTTTCTCACATTTTCTCAGATCAGTGTGACTTCTCTTGTCTGTAATTCTGTCATGTAGAATGATAATTAGACCATATGACTTGATAAACTCTCAATATCATAAAAATCCACCACCCAAGAGGCTTTCTTTGGTTTTCTCAAAACAAAAACCAATCCAGATGAAGAGAAAATTAGTAAAATACAACACCGGGCTTGATATTGCAATCACTTTCCCTCTTTCCCTATTTTCTTCCCAGAAACACTGTTATATGGAAAATATTTAAAGACAAAAATCTAAAGGAAAGAAAAGTGAGGAAAGACTGGGTAGAATCTCGTCCAGGGCAGAATCTCATCCAGGATGGGTGGAGTACCTTGGAATAACGAACAATTACATGGCTCTTGTTATTCCCTCATCTTTCTTTTATTGTTTTTTATGATGTCTCACAGGAGAGATCTTCACTAGTTGGACTCATCATACGACTCTTAACAAGAGATCTTGCCTGTCTCAGTGTTGGAATCATTTTCATTTATTTTTCACTTGCTTTTTTCATTTATTTATTTCGTCTTTTTGATGCAGTACCCAAAGGTTTTAAGTGCGTTCTAAAACTGCATGTAAATTCACAAGAATGGCCTGACATCTGTAACACAATAATCCTTTTCCAATATCCTGGGTTCTAGTCATCCTCTCTGTTGTTTTCCCAGAAAACTTCTCATGTATCATACAATTTAGAAAGTGTACAAATTTATCCAGCAAACAAAGATTATATGACTCAATGTGTTATTTTACTTTCACTGGCAGATAATTAAAGCCATAGACCTGATTGTGCATGTTTGTTTGCTTTGCATTCACTGATGTGAATAAAGTGAAAAAAACTACCCTTTCTTCTTGTCAGTGTCAAAATATTAAAGGTGCTAAAGAAGATTTTAAGGGTGGGCACTCCTCTCAATGAGGAGAGCAATCCCTAAAAGTAGGGATTGTATCTCAGCACACCGTAATAAAATCAAGATCAATTTTGTAATATTGGTGTCCACTGTAAATATTGGAATACCACAGTAAAGCAGGGCTTCTGGTGTGGAGGGTTTCTAATGAAGACTTTATGCTACCCAGCATTAAAAACTAACTTAGTTAGTTTTTAGGTTTTAGGTTTTAATTTAGTTTTTAGCTAGTTTTTAAACTAAGTTAGTTTCTCTCTGAAAGAGGAGAAAAGGAGCACTGCAGACAGAAATATGATGTCCAGCAAAAAGGTCCTGGATCATCCTGATCTACTGAAAGGACCTGGCCCAGCATGTGTTATGCACCCAGCGTGTGTGTGTGTGTGTGTGTGTGTGTTTGCCTTGTGTGACTGATGCTTGGATTTGATTTCTCTGCAGTTCTACAAAGCTAAAGTAGAAACTACCCCTTGAATGTTTTTCATTGTAGAATAATGAAATCATTCATAATGTTGGTAATGAAAACCATACCATTCTTCTCAGTGGTGACATACTGCATCCAACAAAAACAGTATCAAACATCAAATGTTGTTTTAAATGCAATATTAAGCATTTACTTCGCTATTTTTGAACGATTGTTGGAAAAAGCTTTTTATTTGGAGATAAAACAACATTCTTTGACGGCATTTGTCTTTGTTTCAGTTCTTTGATTTTTCAGCTTTTACTGACTTTGTGCATTTACAGCAGCAAATTTGTTGTTTTGTCAAACATGTTTTAGCTTTGTGTGCTTATTTGGTGTTAACTGTGTCATTGATGTAAATACCCTTGCATGACAAAAAATAAATAAAATAGTTGAAAAGACTTGTCAAGGCTGCCTTAGAGTGTATTACTTTTATCAGCACACCTCTAGATGGCAATGCTTCCTCAGACAATTTTTTTAATGGACACGAGCCCCTATTTTTTCAGTTTATGAATAAATGAAGCAATTTTTCATTTTTTATGGATGCATTTTATCCCCCAGAAATCAGTCTGAATGTGAAAAATTCTTAACACATAATGCTCTTACGTTCATCTGGGGCCAAAATCCAGCACTGCATATTGGCACAGCTGTGTAAGATAAAACTGATACGCCATGCAAAAGCACCACAGTTAGAGGTGTCACAGTTGTCATGGAAATATAATCTGCTGTGTAGCAAAATACAGCTGAAAATATGAAAGTGTCATTTGGTCATATTCAGGTTATCCACATTTCAGAAAACTTAAACAATGTAATCTTGCTGCAGGTCCCACATTTCATCATGCATGGAGTATCTTTATTGAGAAAAATCATTTTAGCTTAGTTCAAAAAACTTTTCTCTCTGTCTCTCTCACTCACTTACTCACTCACTCACTCACATGCATGCATACACACACACACGGAGACCAAAAGATATTAAAATCACATGCTGTACATGGAAAAGTACAGGGGCCATGTCTACTGTATAGCCTATAGCTTTTCATAAAGCCAGTGACAGGCAATCAAAGCATAGACTCACAAATAATGCACCCAGTCATTAACTTTACTTTTGATATCATATGGATCTGTTTGCGCTCTGATGTCATCACTGCAACAACAACCATAGCATTGGATCTATGATGCAGGCAGACATTTCTCAGTCAAACTGCTCTAATTGGATCAAAAAATTATTTTGTCATTTCCAATAAGCCAGACTTACATATACAAAGCAGAGACAAAAAATGCTCCTGATACTGTGTGAATGCGCATAAAAACATAGTGAAAGTGAAGATAAGGTGATGGCTCTCTCATCTGCCCCTTTAATATGGTATTATTCACACAAAAATAACAGGAGCTTTAATAAACGAGATAGACTCTCCTGAGCCTGACGACGAGCCCCTGCTGAACCTCTGAGATGCAGAACCTGAGTCTGGGTCATAAACATTCAACTGACTCATAACTGATGGGAATGAGGGTGTAGTAGTCTGAGAAGAGAGGACACATGTGAGAACAATCCTTGATATGTGTGCACAGAACAGATAAGTCTAAGACAGTGTTTCAAATAACCATGTGTAAGCATTCCTCCTACTTTACCATAAATGAAGGTAGATGTAGTGTCAAGTGTACAGAAAGAAAAATTCACTCCCATGGACTAAGGAGCTCCATTGTTTGGCAATGAAAGTAAGTGATATGGTGATCAACCAACTGGTATTAGTGCTTTTTCCACATGTGGCTGGTTTGTAATTGGAGGAAAGGGAATGACGTATAGTATAATATAAAGACACATTCATCACGAGGAGATCTATGTTGGGCAGACTATGTCCATAACAGCTTTGAGCTCGGTCATGCCCTGACAAGAGAGTGAACTGAGCATATACGCTCTCTCTGGTGATGTCTGGGGGCTGGCTGTAGAGGTTCGTGGGTCTGGATGGGGCGTCAGGTGAGAAGTTACATGCTGTTATTCTTCAGGTTGTGGAGCTCCAGTTCCAGCTGTCTGATTCTCTCATCCCTCTCTGTGAGCTCTTTCCTAAGCCTCTTCAGCTCATCCTGCTGTCTGTAGAATGTCCTGAGGAGCTACCCACACAGAGGGAACAGCATTAATAAACCTTACCAAACCAATGTGAACACACACAAAGTAGCACATATTCAAACAGACAAAGAGAGAAAGAGAGAGAGAGAGAGAAAGAAAGAGAGAGAAAGAAAGAGAGAGAGAGAGAGAGAGCGAGAGAGAGAGAGAGAAGCAAGCACACAAATACATGTAACATATGCAATTTTTTGGATGTGAACCCACCTCATTTTCAGTCTTTGGTGGAACGTTCTCTAGCAGATCAAGGCCTTTCATGGCCACAGCTCTCCCTTCTCTTTTAGATGTCCTCAAATCTGTTGAACTGGGCTGCTTGTAATAGACTTTAAGCGACATCAGCACTGGTCCTGCGAGAGAATAACACACACACACACACACACACACACACACACACACACACATACCTCAGTATCACTCATGGGCATTCCTGAGGAGAATGCATAAACATGGCAATACATAATGTGAGAGAGATTAGGGAGCATCCATCACCTCTGTCGACTCCACTGAGCCACTCTGTCACAGACAGCGCTGGCTGAGATCCTGCTGTCATTGGATATATGTCCTCCTGATACGAGTCTGACTGCACAATCAAGAAACATCACACCATTACACTTAACTAATAATGCTTCACAGCTGCTAAATCCTATTACATTTCAAATAAAATGTATGTTGATCGTATGGTTTTGATGTATAACACTACTTTCATTAACCTTGTTAAGATTACTACCCACGTACGGATCATCACTGACATCAAATACATATGCAAATTTGTAAAATCATCTAAAATGGTCTGTAATCAACATAATAAATTACGTTCATATAATGCATGTTACATTCATGTTTCTCAGGGTGTTCCAATTTTTAAAAATGAATCAAACTACTTGATTTGTTCAACATTAAACCCATCAGACCCCAAAAAAACCCCCAAAAAACGTTTACACAAATCAGTTCCCTTGATTTTCACTCCTGAGTTCTTACCCTGCGTGGCACTATCATTGAGATGGGCTCCACAAGTCCTTTGAGAGTCACCAGTTTGTAGAAGCGGAAAACCTCACACGCTCCCACACTGAGTCCCCATTTGGGCATCACCCCTGAGGGACGGACACACAGAGAGAGCATCTTCTTATTAAATGGGTATTAAAGGTATTTTTCTTAGCAGAAGGAATTGTGGATGGTTCAACTGCAGGATGTCTCTCTTACCGAGTCCCTTCTGTGGAGCCGGAGACCTGAACTCCATCAGGTATTGTAGGTATGGTTTCTCTGTGCTTACCTCGTAGTATCTTATGTTACCGTCTCCCTGCGAACAGAGCACCTTAATATAAAAAGCTGTGGAAACGCATACAATGTATAGCACGCAACACTATTACTCCAGATTGTGAGCTGACGTGTAACATAGTGGCAGGAAGGCTTGTGATAAACTGTAGGTGAATGTAGAACATAAAACATCCATATTTAATATGGCATTTTGAGTTGAAATGTATGAGCTTGTGTTTGTGCGCTGTGGGCTGACAGAAGAGTTTTGCTGGGTTGAGACTTTAAATAAAATACGTTACAGTTGAGGTTAGTAAAATCATTTGTTACGATGTGTGTTGTCACAGAGACAATAACAGAGAAGGGCTGTTGTTAAATCTTGCGGATTGAGAACAATGTACTCGCCTTGCCTGCCAGATAAAGCATGTGTGTGTCAGCATCATAGAATGGGAAGAGCAGCCCAGACAGTCCATCAATCTCCTCCTCAATGATAGGCATGGACAAATCCTCCTATAGAAGGAGACACTGAATCATTATAATCACTCTCTCTACTCTGTCTCTCTCTGCCTGTCTGTCTGCCTGTCTGTCTGTCTCTCTCTCACTCACTCAAACTTTGTTTAGTTTTTCTCTCATTCAAACTCACAAATGTAACCACACACACACACACGCACACACACACACACACACACACACACACACACACACACACACACACACACACACACACCCAACACACAACACACAGCTTACCTGGTCCCACAATGTAACTTGTCTGGTGTTCCACCGTGACACGCCTGTGGTAAGGACATGTTTCATGTTTCCTAGAAACACCACTCTGTTTATCCTGTGGCTCTTACAGTCTGCCTCCTGTCAGAATAAATTTTACAGTGAAAAACTCTAAAATCCCTAATATCTGCAAAACAGAGCAAGAACTAGGGATTATTAAGTGCTGGTGCATTACAAATTGAGTGCTCAGCCTTGTGCCACTTTTAGACAATTTCATGGTCTGTCATCTTGGTTTATCATGTGAGTGGGTAGAGAAAATTGATATTTGTATTAATACAATTTTTTTGTCTACCTGTAGCACTTTGCCTGAGCGAGGTTCAATAATGCGCAGCCTATTGTCTTTGCTGCTGGTGGCCAACAAGCTGCCATCTGTATTGAAAGACATGCACAGAACCACATCTGTGTGGCAATCGATTATCTTCGCTGGCTCTCCTGTCTCTGTGTTCCAAATTAAGATCTGAGAGAAAGAGAGAGAGAGATAGAAAAAAAAAAGGGAGAGAGGAAAGTCAGTGAGTTTTGCTGCTGCAGTTTGTTCATCATGTATGCCAAAGGACTGGCAAGGCACCCTTCAGAAAAGGTTGTGGGTTTTTATTAGTGACTTACTTTGCAGTCAAAGCCAGCACTGAGGAGAATACCACTGCAGGTGGGATGCCACTCGATTAGACCCACACGCCGACTGTGCCCATACAACTCCATTGCACTCTTTGTCATATTCCGCCTCAGTCCACCCTCTGGGATCTCCCAAATACGCACCTGAGGTTTACACACAGGAGGCCTACTCAGCACTGTGGCATGTATATTCTATCTCTGCCAATGATCTTTAGCTGTGGTGTGATGTGTCTGTGACTTACTGAGCAGTCCTCTGAGCAGGAGGCTATGATGTGATCCATAAAAGGATTCCATTTGATGTCTAACACGTTGCCCTGGTGACCGCAGACCCTGGGGTAATGAGGATCAACTCGTCCTGTCTGGTTTGAAAAGACTGATCTGAGCTGTTTGGTTGTGATATTTCAAATATTGCACAAAATGAAAATAATGCATCCGAGAGAACTTTCTGTAAGTTGTGAGTTTATCGAAAACCATTTGAACCAAAATGCACAAAGTGGTTTATTGTGATTCAGAAATTTCATTGCCAGCTCAGAACCTTGTCACGTTCTATGTCCAGAGACAGGATCAAGCCAAACAAACACAGTGCACTCTTACATTGTTCTTCTGTGCTGCTGTGCAAGGCTGTGTGTGTTTATGTTTTACACTGGGCTTGAGCCTCTGAGGAAGAAAAGCTGAATTGATGAGAGTATCACATGGCCTAAGCCAAGAGAATCACAACTCAGTGCTGTACCAGTCACACAGACACACCCCTTCACGGTCACTCCTTTTCAGAGTTCAACAATTCAATACAATTCATCTGACAGCTACAGCACAGCAAACAGCACTGACAAAGAAATCTGAAAACCTTGCTTTGAATGAACAAGAGTTTCGAGATTTACCAGTTTTTTTTTTTGTTTTTGTTTTTTTTAATGCAGCACAATTTTACAGAGGACAAAAGATGTCTCTTTTCTCTTTGTCTCTTCTCTACATCTCTGAGGTTGGACAGAAAAGAATGTAACTCCAATCAACAGAGATGCCTTTTCTGGAGGAGCACATGTGTACAAATGATGATAGGCAGCAAGACATTTGTAGGGGGGGTGGGGAGGGGGTGCCATCCCCCTTGTTAGAAAAATGGCCCCCTTGTTAACCTGTCACCCCCCTATATACTCTATAGAGTAGTGTCAGTGATCATTGGGTGATCCTCCCTCTTGGCCATTGGGCCATCCCTGCTGTTAAAAAAGAACAAATCCTCAAACTTCAAATGATAATATTTGGTACGTTTAACTTTTGATAACTTAGCCATTGTACCTTATTGACAGGGATGATTAGAAAGGATCCTCCACCGGCACTCTCTGTGACGATGGCCAGGAACTTGGTGTTGACAGCACAGAAGTGACTGTCGTGGACATTCTTAGTGATGGGAATACCGTCGAAACACTGCTCTCTGCTACCTTCCTTCCCATACACGTTGCGAAACTTGGAGCTTCTGTATGTCGGGCGCCATGACATCTAGAGACAGGTGAAAACATCAGTTTCTGCTTAAGCCATGTTTCACATTTGCACAGTAACGGAATTTCAAAACATCAAAACAATTATCCCCCCCCCCTTTTTAGTATATGAAAAATGGACAGAGACTTGACAGAGGCCACAGAACAGTTATAATGATCAGCGAGAAATATGGTGTTACCAGAAGACAAAGCAAAGCCACTAAGGAGTGTGGTTATTTTCTTGAAGGATCCACAAGGTAAGGGACAAAAGTGAAACTGTATATGCATGAATCGGGACAGTGTAAGCCATAACACCAGTTTGCCCTCATAATTGTCAAATCTGTTGCTTCTAAGCAGAATTGAAGACAGTGTATTAGCATGCAGGTGGTGGAACTAATAAATACGTTGGACATTAGAAGGGTTCCAGTTAATTCTTGTACAAAACAACAGATCATAGATCAAAACCTCTCACCATGCTGGTTGGACAGCATAAATGCTAGTTGATTCTCTTGAGCTAGCTTCTGTTTCTTTGTCAGTAGACACAAGTCTTGCTTCCCGCCCAAACTGCCTTTCCTTTTCCCCATAGCAGGAAGCTTACAGACACTCCCTGTCACCCAGGACTGCTCCATTCTAGTCTATTTTTGGTTCTATTGTTATGGCATTTATAGATTTTTTTCTCTCTTTCACCTAATTATTATCTTTTATCACAAAGCGTATATTTACATCTGACTGATTCTCTCATTTGGCCTGCCTGTCTCATAAACACATGGTCTGTGGGACTGAATCCACAGATTTTCAATCCAGACCAACAGATTCCTCTTATATAACCTCAGAAAAGTGATGATATAAGAGTGCTTTGACGATTGGGAGCAATTGCAATAAGGATGAGCTCAGAGGATTATTCTCACTGCCCTACATATACTAAGCACAAACTCCACCAGTTTGCTATAAATTCTCTGCACTTACTCACGCTTTCCTTGCGCTTCCCTTGTATTTTAAATGTGGTGCATATTTTAAAGTTTTGTTGACAATATATCTTGTTTTATTGAGTTGTCAAAACAGAAAAATAAAAGCTAAAAGTAGCCCCACATATTGTGCTCATCACAACTGTAACCTATTTTTCCTCTCTCCTCCAATGGTCATCCTTACAATAACAGGATTCCGAGGAAAAAACCTTGGACATACTTTTTTCCTATCAATTCTCATAACACCCAGGATTTAAAAAGGTTTTCACATGACCGGTTTACAACAGAATCCACAGTTCAGTTTTATTGTGTCACAGTTTCATATTGTGAAATCTTCTGTTAGACATCAAGTATAAAGTACCTCATGATATCTTGACTCTGGGACAATACCCAAAGGTTTTACCTAGCCTACAGACCACATACATCTTTCCCCAGTCATCCCTTTGAATTAACAGAAGGTTAGTGCATTAATCAGTTATGGTCAAACCTGCTTAGCTTTGCCTTGCGAAAGAATTGTGAAATTTTTTGAAAGAAATCTCAGAAAAGTGAGACAGCACATGTTCCCACTGACCCACGCCTTCTGATGTCCATTCACAAGAGTCTTGGGGTTATGTTTTGATAGCTTTGAAATAGCTAAAGCAGAAGTGACCTGGGAAGAAAAAAGCTGACCTCCTCTGTGTGGGAGCTAAGACTTTTAAGACTGGTCAGCAGTTGCATGTGGTCTCCCTGTTCTCAGAGTCCAAACGGTGATGTCTGTCCTGTTTTCAAAGACCTTGTGCAAAAATAAACACACACGGAATATTCTAGGTCACATCAGGCATATATGTTCATAAACTTTATTGTTTGTAAAGTTGTTGATTTTATGCCTGGTCATTTGGCCGAGACTTGTGGGCACTTTAAATGAAGCCGATAAACTGTGCAATAAGCCGTAACAAAACAGTCTTCAAATTTCCTTTTGTTATGTTTAGCTCGTTCTCTTTTACAAACTGTTCAAACATAAGAGATCTATAAAAGCACCTGTGCGCAAACACGCACACACACATGCACGCACACACAGACACATGCACATACGCACACATCAGCTCTGATTTTGTCTTGTGGGGTCTACGTTTTAAGATTGTATTAGTCAGGTGTGTTTCCTAGTTTATGTCCTACCATTGTTTGAACTCATTTCCTGGTTCAGTCCCATGTGTTTCCTCCTCTTTCCCCACATAAAGCAACTAAACCATCAGGGACTCAGACACAATGGAAAAGCAGTGGGTCCATTCACTATTCTCACAGGTGTCTGACCATAATTATGCCCTTCAAGTCTTAGGTAGCATGGAGGGCAAATGAACCCCACTGCCAAAAGCACAAGCTTTCCAGTAAGTTTATTGTCTCACTGCCATACCAGATTACTTCAGTTCATCCCAAATGAGATCTCTCTAAGTGACCAGGAACCACTACTTTTTCTTTTTCTTTTCTTTTTTTTCTTTTTTCTTTTGTTTTTTACATCAAATCAGTAACTTTCCTACACAGCATAGGCCTCATATCTTTTCCAATGATTTTTTGTGTTAATTGTCAATGCATCAAAATGTCCACCTCATAAAGTCCCATCCTAAGCCTCACTGTGGTCTATTCTACACACTCTCCTCCTGTCTTATCCCACAATAGATCATTTTTCAATGGTAATTCCCTCTTGTGCATAACTTTTGGACTGTGACACTCAGTGTTGCTGGTGGACATGTACAAAACTGTTTCCTATTCTTATACTCATGACATGAGAAATCACTCACAGTTCTAGAACAGAATCTTCACACAAACTGTCATTACTGCTCTTAGGATACTTACCTTTAGGACAGTCATGCAGATCTGCTGTTCCACAACTGATGCTCCAAACGCTCTGGTCAAGTGCAAGCTTAGTTATGCAATTTACGTCAGCACTGGTAAGATCCCTCAACTAAGCTGCAGTGGCATAGATAAAGAGATGCTAAGAAAGAGAGAAAAAGAGAGAGAGAGAGAGAGAGAGAGAGAGACTTCTTTTTCCTTCTCTCTGTGCATCTGTCCTGGGAACTAATGGCAGTTGCTGCTGTGAGAGAACTCTGGTGAAACAGGAGTGCACGTGGTTAGAGCAACAGGAAGAGCACCTCCTCTCTCCCTCTTCCCCCTCCCTCCCTCCCTCTCTCTCTCTCTCCCTGTCTCCTTCTCTCTCTGTCCCTGTCTCTCTCTTTTTCCTGCTCTAAATGTGATGAGAAAGAAAAGAAGAGGACTTAATTTGATGAAATTTCACAAAATTCCACAGCCAACAGAGATTGCTACAATTAAGAGGTGTATTACATGACAACTGCATGAAATAATAAGCTCTCTTATAAAATATATTTAACTCCGTATGGTCCATGGGATTCACATTAAACCTTTTCCGGTTAACAGTAATTTAAAAAAAGAAGAAGAAGAAGAAAACATAGTAGCGTGCAACAGTGGCTATGCATTTTTCAGCCATGTTTCAGATCACTTTTTCCAAATTCAACTGAAAAAAAAATTGCCTGTCTACATCTAAACTGGGTCATTGTATGCAGCTTTATGAACTAATGTCATTAAATCTATATTAATTCCATCTTTACATTATTATTAGCATTTGTCTGTGATACACTGGAGTGGCTGGTGGGGGGAGGAGAGGGGGGCATTTTCCATTTTTGAATTTTGAATATCAAAAGAAACAAGGGCTTTCATGTAATTCAGTTTAATTCAGTTGCCCTGCTCTGTTTTTAACCTATAAAGAAAGAGAAAGGTCAGTTCACACATTTCCAATGCTCCACAGACACAGACTACAACCTCTCAGGCACAAGCTATGTAGACAAAATGGAACCCACCAAAAGCATGGAGTAGGGAAGAATGATTCTTTTATTAACAGTTAAGTCACAAAAAGAAGAGTCTTTGACTGAACATCAGTAACTCAAAAACAGTTTAAAAAACAATTAATTTACAGATGTTCTGCCTACAGCAGACTTTTAACTGGAATATTTGGGTTGTTTTGATGCAATCAAGCCACATAAATCAAAGCTCAATCCTGGTTCTGCACATCAGGTAAAAGGCCTTGGACATGGACAGACAGCCATGAGGAGTAGGTAATTTTTAGCATTTTGTGAATGGTGATTCAATTCTTGGAATTAGATTACCTATTTCAAGGGGGGAAAGCAAGAAAGAGAGAACGGAAAAAAATCTCTGCAGACATGAGGTAAACCCTCAACACCTGTGACCACTAGAGGGCAGCACAGGATCAGTGGTTTGGAACTTAGGCAATTACTAACATCTTTGCTATTGTACACCGATGGACAATACTGTGAACAGCGTGTACTAATCTTTATGAAAACAAAACAAATATAAAATTCAAAAATGATTCTTTTAAGAATGTCAAGATGACTCTTGGTAATACTTCCATACGCTGCCTTCTGTCTTCACTGGATGAAGAAGAGAAAGCTCATTAAATATTCAAAACCGAATATGAGAGTGTTTCTATATTATTCTATTCTTATTTCAGAAGGCAACAATGTTGTCACCCTCCCCCCATAATTCACATTCACATGGACTCACACACGCTGTTTTTCCACGGTTCGGCTACCCAGGATATGATAAAGAGGAACTGTTGTTCTAATAAATCTCGGCCTAGATCTATCAAATAAGCTGGTGGGGAGGAACAAAACCAATGGCAGCAGTTTGGAAGCTGGAAGTTTTACCAAATATGGCAAGAGCCAGCTACTGGGTTGTGAAACTAAAGGCATTCAGAGCATATTGAAACGTTAAGTGAAATATCAGCAGGAATGCTTTTTTGTCATTTTGTTTTGTTTAAGGTATGTCAGTCTTGATCTGTGCAAAATGAACAACATAGTGCAGCATATCGATTTAAAATGTAGAGAAATGGTTACATATCGATCAAAGTGACAATATATTGTAATAACCGTTTGGACATCAAGGAGTCCTCACAAGCTACAGTAAATTGGTTTCTCATTTTGACATATTTCTTCTTATTTCTTTATTCTGGGCAAGCTTTAGAGAAAGACAAAGGCTTCAGTCTTTGTTGTGTGAATGTGTGTGTATATGTGTTTGTGTCTTTTGACCGATTGTCATTCATCCACAGGACCTCAGCAACATTTGCCTAAACCCATGTGCTCTTCACTTGAGCCTTGGGCTCCTTCTCTCCATCTGCACTGTAACAGGCCTGGGATATAAAAGCTCTGGACATACAACTCAGCATGTCACAAACAGTTTTATTCAAAGAGACCACACCAGGCACATTACTTTTCCTTTTATCATTTACACCACACGATTTCACAAGAGACCAATAACAGACCAAGAAGCAGTGTTGAAATGACCACAATGACGGATAAAGTATAAAGCAAAGTGTGTCAGTACAGGACACACACACACACGTATGTTTACCGCTCTTACCTCAGAGTCTATACATGGAAAATGTATCCTGAATAAGGCAGACACATCACTCTGACAAATTAAATACATCAAATTTGAGACACTACATCATTCATCTGACATGTGTGCTTGCCCTTGGCATTTTGTGTGCTTCCATGGCACTGCTCAATATGTAACTCTTTTTGAATCGTTTATCAGGAGTTGATTTTATTGCACATTTCTGAGAATTCTCTCCGGTACATGGTATGGAACCACTGTCCTAACAGACTCCTGACACTCTGAGATTACCATTTACGTCCACGGTGCGTGTGAAGGCGAGGTCAGAGTCAGCAGCCCTAGCAAAAGCTTTTATCATAAGCAGCTGTGACGGAAGGATTTTGAATTCAGACGAGTCAAACAGACTAGACCAAAACCTCTGTGCCTAGATTTATGACTATGAGAAGTGTCTGGGGGTTATTTTTAATAATCTCTGCATTTTAAATATAATTTTAAGGAGTTGATGCTCTTCTGTTTGTGCCGATCATCTTAAAGCCTTCATCACCACTCTACTTCTGTAAACAATACGTCACAGCTCCGGACGCAGACTCAAATAAATATTTAGAACATAAAATAAATGGTCCGTATTTTCTCAAAATGCACGCATTCCTCATCTCTTGTTCTTTGAAATAGCACATTTCAAAGGATTGGATAAAGGGGGGAAATTTTACTGTAAATACTTCACTTGGCTTTGTTTCTGTACCAAAAATAACGTCTTGATAAATGTGTTTGTGGGCTGTGATATTCATGATGGTGCAAATGCGAGTGGTTTAGGTGTAAAAAAAAAGATTGAAAAACTAACAAACAGCTTCTTCATTTGCTGCTTTGCACAACAAACTGGAAGACACACGGCATTCCACTAGGAAGTATGGGGGGGGCTGAAATTCAGTACTCTGATTGTACACTCTGTACCTGCTTCTCTTGTCTGAAGACAGATTGGGGTTTGGTTCCAGTCCCAGCATTGCCTTAGCTTTAAGATGCCCGATCAGCCTAGAGAAGCTTTGGCAGGAATCCACAGTACCATCTAAATCGGCCTGCGCTGTAGCTCTCAGGATGAGGATTTTACCCCTAAATGCTACAGCAGCCCAGAGCAGGACAGCAGCTGTTGGGCACCGCGATGCAGACGGCACGCCAATATCACCAACCGGCAACCGGCTCGCTCTTCACAGCATTTGGTTCAAATTACTCCTTTTTTTTTTCTTTCGCTTTTTGATCTCTGATTTTGTTTTTCAAAAAGGATATGAATTAGGCCTTTTTTTTTTTTTTTTGGGTCCCTGCGACATCAGTTAAATGTATTTATAGTCTTTATTTCTGGAAATATTGTTGTCTGTCTGTTAATATGACATCACCACAATTAGACACCACTGTCGAAATTGCCTTACTCTTGGCTGCTAGATTTTTCGTAGCCAAACTGAGAGGAACAAATGGCTCACAGGCAGCTCTTGCTGTTGTCTTTTGTCAGACTTTCAGTTGGAGGTGCTCTGCCAGATGTGACATAAGAAACAATGTGTCCAAACTTTTTTCTTTTTTTTTCCCCCCTCAGAACAACCATAGGGTTCAGTCTCATTAAGCATCCTCAGGTTTTGCTTTGATTTCCTCTTCTGTAATCATCTATGACTGGAATAACCTGAAGGATCTGAATCAGAGCACTGAAGCAGCATATACCGGTAAACAAAAGCCAAGGCCTATGGTGTGTTTAAAGTTATTAAACCTCCGACTACCCTCAGTGCGTCTAGCTCCCTTGTTTTCAAAGGACCTGGGTTTTAAGGAGTCGTGCTGTTTCTAATAGTGGTGTTTGTAAAGGAGTAGTCTGTCCATATTTGGGCTTGTACTGTGGTTTGCCAGCTTTGGCCAGATTCTTAAATCCCATTGCTTCATTTTTTGATTTGACATAACTAGGTATTGGAGTTTCAGTCTTTTTTATGATCATTATGCCATGTTACATAACAAATTTAAGTTTCCAACCTCAAATTTAAGGAGGTCAATTAATACTACTGACAAAGTTTAGAAAATCTCATCAAATTTCAAGACATTCATGAGAAAACTGTTGCATGTACAAGCAAGAGCATGTTAAAATAGACATGAGTATTGTGAAGCTAAGAACACTGGACTGTATAACTTTCCATGGCACAACATCTGGAGCATTTCCCCCCACTTCATTCAGTCCAGTGAGAGGATCAGTATGTGTGTGTGTGTATGTGCGTGTGTGTGAGGTAGAGAGAGGGAGAGAGAGAGAGAGAGAGAGAGAGAGAGGAATTTGAGGCCAGGAAAAGTGCCATGCCAGTAGTAAAAGAAAAAAGGTACTAGCGCTCAATAAAAGTCCTTTAAAAGATCACAAACCTCCATCTTCATCAGTTACCTCCTGCTAGAGTTACAATATTTTAAATGAGTCTTTCTCTCTGTCTCTCTCTGCATGTGTGCACTATTTGTGTGTGTGTGTGTGTGTGTGTGTGTGTGTGTGTGTGCGTGTGTGTGTGTTAGAGAGCTAGATGACTTACAGTAGCGCAAAAGTATGCACGTGTGACTGTGCACCTCCTTGTTGATTTGTGCAAGTCCCCTCCTACTTGCCTCAGATATAGAGCAGTTGTGTAATAGCAGTGAAGACAAAAAAACAGGGGTCTTTTAGAGCAAGCACTGTGGATCAGCACCATAATAGACCCACACACGATATCACTGATGGAGTACGATTGCATCCTGCTGCTGTGGATCAGTATCTTACTTCCAGGTTAGAACATAAGAGAGTATGAGAGACCGTGTGTGTGTGTGTGTGTGTGTGTGTAAAGGTTTTAAAAAGTGAGTGTATGTGCCTGCCTGAAAGAGGACAAATCAGTGAGTAAGTGTGTGCATGAATGAGTGTATTAATGAGTGTATTATTATTCATGTATGTAAATATGCAGTGCTTTTGCTGGAAAAAATAGATTTGCTGAATAAAATATAAAATGCACGGCATACTAAGAAAGGTCCTATCAGTAGCTCCATGAGTAGACAGTGTTTGCAATGCTTGAGCCTAAAGAATGTGAGTGTGTGGAGATGCACCTGCTCTTTTAAGCTCAGCTAAGGAGTTTCATTGACCCCTAATTTTGTCTGTTACTGGCGCTTCACTTCTCGGTGCCAAATAACTTTTTGCAAAGAGAGTTCAAAGACTGAAAGGTGATGCTACCTGCACAGCACAGTCAAACCTGCGGGTTAGGCAGGAAACACTTGGACATTTTTGGGGGGTGTGGTCAAGAGCTAATCAGAATCCACCGGAAAATTAATTTTAACACTTGTTTTTCAGTAATTAAAAGACTTGTAGTATTTCCAAACAAGGATAGGTCTTGTCCTGCCTAAATTGTCAACTATAAGATCTTTGAATTTTTTTTAGAGATGTACATGCTCAACTTTAGAGAGTCCACTCCAGGGAGAGACAGAAAGTAATATGATTCTTCAAGCTTGCCTGACTGTTCATGGGCAGAAAAGCTTTTTGTTTGTATCGTGTTTGAAGAAGGGAACTGTGAATATGATCCTAGATGTGCAATTTTTAGTTTCAAAATAACTTTTAGTTTGTTGAATTGCAGAAGCATAAATACAGTTCACATTGCATGTATATTTACAATAAGAGGAAAGGAATGTGTTGTTTCTCCAAGGATTTTAGCATTGTATTGACTGCTTTTGGAAAATGTACAGTACTGAAGCCAAGATTTTACATCAGCCTCACTTTTCCCCATTTTAAGAGAGACACCAGAGTGATGAGGGTGTTAGAAGAATGAAAAGCATACCTTAACAATCTTATAAGTACCACTGAAATTATATCTCACCTGACACTCATACAGTTATTATATACACACACACACACACACACACATTTTTTTTCTTTTATCAGAACCTGGAAGAGGCACAAGCATAATAGAGAGGGATACATCTTTCATGTTTTGGAATTCAACCACAGATATGTGGATCCACATTCCACTGTATTTGGAAAGCATTGGTTCTTTATTTCTTTAGAAGAGGATTTAACTCTCAGTGTTGCCGTAGTAATGCTGTCAGGGATCACTGCAGCCCTACTCTGAACCTGAGAGAGTAAGGAAGTAGCTGAGACACGGTTTGTCATCCAGGTCCTTGGTGTAAAGAATTTGACAGATTTTAGAGGTTTGCTTTACAAGAGTGAAGTTATGGCAAGAACTGATTATTTCTGATCCAGTGTTTTGCGGTGGATGGTGGAATGTTCTTTTTTCTTTCAGTATAATCCCTCAGAAATACAATGATAAATCTATTTCTGTTTCTCAGGACATATCTTAACATATGTCAAACATACTCTATGCCAATGCATTAACAACTCTCTCTCAAATGCTCCTGAAAACAACAGGGAAGAAAGTACCCTGAATGAATGATTCATTCTGTCACGCATACATAAACTGACTTTATATACATATGCTAACTTTTTTTTATTAACTTTAACTGTTGGAATAACAAGTCATAATATATTACAGTCATCTTCTGGGCAAAGTTTCAAAACAGCTGAGATGCTGATGATTAATCAGTACCAATATGTCATATGTGTCAATGAAAAGCCTTATGGCTCTGTTTGACAGCAGCATAAGAAAGTATGCTGACTAATTTATTGCTAAAATGGTTAACACAGAGTTTTCAGCACTGAAAATAACCAAAGGGTCCCTGTGGTACAATCACTGAATATAAACTGAATAAGTCAAATATCAAATGACCAGACTTCCCAGGGAATTGAGATTTTCTCTCCTCTACAGTCATTTTGTTGACCTTTTTGTAACACTCTGGCAGTTAAACCCAAGAGACTAGGAAAATATGGGGGGTCAAAACTATGCCTTATTAGATCAGCCACAGCTCTGACTGAGAAAAAAAAAAAAAGAAAAGAAAAAACTTTGCGTATTGCGGTGAAATGACGATGTTTAAGCTCAGAAGCACAAGTAAAAGGGCCTCTGTATTTGATTAAGTATGATTACTTTTCAAGTTGTTTTCCTCCTTCCATTTCTCTTTTCTTGGGAAGGAACAGAAAGCACACATAATGTCAAGCATCTGAGGGATTATCCAACATATTCCTAAGTATAAATGTAGAGAAGGTCCAGGTCAACATCGCAAAACGTTCTGTGCACCACAACTGCAGTATTTTATAGTGTCAACATTGTTTTGAAACCAATACCACTCCATTAATTTAAAGTAGTAAAAGGGCACTGACAGAGCTGAAGCATCAAGTGAAGCTTGTGTGAGGAAGTGAGGACAGGAAGGATGGTCTCATTTGCAGGAACCCAGACAAAAGGTCATCTTGACCTCTTTTCTTTGGTTTCGTCTATTCTCAGAGATCACGGTTTCCTGATGTGGGAATTAAAGTTGAAAAGCGACGTGACATCATTTTTGTGATACCGTTTCTTTTTGACTCGCTTGGCGGCGGCACAAAAGCTCTTTCTCAGTCGTCCAAATGACCTCTGCCGATAAACACTTAAATTGAAACCAGAAGGACCTGCTGTTTTTATGCATGGCGTGTGCTGGTCCAGAGTCACTGAGTAAAGAGGGTGGAGAGGAAAATCAAACTGTGCTGTAGAGGGCCTCCCCCTTTGATCAGTCTGGGCAATTGTTTGTTTGTTTGTTTTTTTTTCAGCCCATAATATGTCTGCAACCTTTCTCCTTCAGGACCTGTGCTTTTTTTCCTCTCCCGTGTGTTGATCAGGATTTCCCAACAACAATTACCTGAGCTTAGGCCTGATCCAGTGAGATATACAGGAAATGGAGGGCCTTCAGCCAGGCTAAGAAATGTGTCATTACACCGCCTCTAAATGGTCTTGAAAAGATCGCTGCTGGTTTCCATTTGAAGGAAAATGACAAAAATCTATGTAAATGAAGAACAGTTCCCTTCTGATTCTCCAATATTATTTATTAATCCTGGCCTGCGAAAATCACAGACCAGCGAGGTTTTTGTTTCTCCAACATATCATGGTGGTTTGCATCTTTAACTCATTTATCTCTGAAGGAACTGATTATCGTGCTCTGTGCTCCAGGTCAGCAGCAATGTTTCAGCATCGACACGAGGAGACCCAGGATCATTGAAGGCTCCAAGGAGGCTCAGTTTGGCTATACAGTACAGCAGCATGAGGCAGAAGGCCAAAAGTGGTAAGTTTTACACACCGGGGGCCAATACTCATAGATGTATGTGCTTACTCTTTTATCAAGGGTCCCGTATATCATAGGTAGGCTATTCGATGCCTTAGGTCTGTTTAACACTAACAGGTTGTTGTTTTTTTTCAGGTCAATTCACGGCAATTCATTATTTATGACTTTTATTCTTAATGTGCTTTTTTTTTTTTTAAATCTAAAAACTGATAATATTAGATCCGCGGGGTAATTTTTTTTCATGACTTCTCTGTTTCAACACGTGCGTCCACATGGGAATTGGTGTATTGCCACAGGGGATTCCTTTCTGGCACCTGAAGGCATTGGCCAGCCAGTAGAGTCTGAGATTCAGCCTTCAAGAATTCCTGATCCCCTAAATCATTTCCTCAGTATCTTTATGGATCTAATGCACAACCATTCTCCATGCTGAATAAAACATGTGAGTCATATTTAGTGGATCTGGCAGATCCTTAAAACCCCCTCTGCATTGTAGTGGGTAGTGCAATATCTACTTGTGGTATGCCATAGTAAATGTAAAGTTTTACTGTAGCCCAAGACTCTAGTGCTACTATTGGCTTCAGGTCAATTCCCACTGTCGTCCAATATGGTGCTCCAAATATACAATACATACAGAAGCAAAACAGAAGAATGCGGTGCCGGTTTTTATGAGTCCAATGATACCAACCCCTGAGGACATCTTAAAAAACTGCTATTGTGTCTGATCCTAAACAAGGCTAAACATCGCAGAAAGCCAGACACTGTTTAATGGGAAGACATCATTAACTGAAGTAACATTGCACAACAGTCCAGGATCCTCTTCCTGTTTTTAATCTTGAGGGTTTTCAGCCCTGATGTATGAGTTGCGGTCTTTCAGCATTGCAAAATGTTTTGGCCTTTGAAGTAACAGGTAAATAAATGGAAACTATTTGAGCTTGTCTAGGAACCTGTCCGCTAACATCGTGAGGCAGTTGAGGACTCTGGAAAGTATGTGTTGTTATTCCCAGGCTCCCCCTCTGTGCATCCAATCACTGCCTCAGCTTTGAAAAAAAACAAAAAAACAAAAAAGAATTTTGTATTGCATTCAAAGTCACAGACTCTAAGGATATCAAAATCCAAAGAAATGACATTTCTCTCTGAGCCACACATGGTATTCTAATTTAAACTTTTCAAGTGTTCTTTTAAAATTCCTGACAAATCAGAGAGGTAACTTTGTGCTCTGATACAGTTTCGTCTAGGAAATGAATTACTGTGGCTGAATACCAATGTTATGATGTCTCATTACACTTACTGCTTGTAAATATTTATATTTGGCATGCAGACATATGCACGTACGCCAAATATCACTACGATTTGTCATAAATACTTTCTCAGTCATTGTCTGACTCTCACTGACTTCATTCCTCGTCCCTGAGTGTCTCTGATGAAACTGCCTAGAGACTTGAACTGAACGGATGGCAGACAACAATATCACATCCCAGAGTTATTCACTTGTCGTGTGATGGACTCCTCACCTCTTCCTATAAAACCATAAGCCATTAAAAACACCCACTGGCTCTGTTAAGACGGAGCAGATACAAGAACTAGAAGGATGGCAGAGAAGTAACAGGAGAGTCCGATGGGTTGTTGTCTTCAATACAATTGTCCACGTCCGCTTAAAGCATTGCATTACAGCGTTGCACTTTCATTTCATTGTACAGTAGTTCATCAAATACTATAATTAATATAATCGAATGTAAAACAAAATATAGCAGCTGACACAAAACTAGTCCCCAGTAAGTCACTGTAGAATGTTTACGCTGTTATTTGTTCCCCTGGTACAGCAACCAGTCTGACAAGCACCAGTAGTTTCCAGCTCCCTGTGAAGAACTGTGCGGTTTCTATATGTGGGTGTGATGTGGAAAACAGATGCAGACCACAACCACAATGTAGATTGAGCAAATGCCATGTGGAACAGCGACAGCATCAGTGGTAGTCATGCTGATTATGGCTGTCACCCACAGCAGTTTATGTGCCTTGAGAGAAGCACCTGTTTTGATACTGGCAAAAGAAAATAGGAAAATGTTGACAATACTTTTCCTAATGAGGATTTTTGTTGTGTAGGTCACAGATGATTTCTCAGAGACATTCTTCAAATATTTGGGGTAAAATAATCCCTGGCAAGACAAGTCAGATAGACTGCATCATAATGTTTTTTTAATCTAGAGGGATGGGGGAAAGGGATTTAGGATATGTGCTGGATAACTGTACTACTGAAGTGTCTGAGAAAACAGATTTGTTACTGGATGTAACATGAGTTGACTGCTGGTGATAATGCTAACGGTGTCTTGGAAAACGCAAGAGACTGAAATGAAGTCTAATTTGAACAGATTACACCAGGACCATTTATTTCTTTTGGGAAATAAAGACAATTTCTTAATGAACAATCAATGAGTACTGAGATCTATCCATGATAATGAATCTTAGCATTCAAAGCTCAGACGCAGTGGTAACTGAATTGTACCTCAGACATGACCACACTTATCATAAAATCATCAAGCAGCTGTTTATTCAACATGTAAAATGCATAGGCATGGGTTCGGTGTTTCACAGGAGAGTGCTAATGAAACGTAAAATCCGTAACAGTTAAATATTTCAGACAGATGTTTGGGATGTGGTTTGTCAGCACAGCTCAACTCTTTTGATCTATGGGAAAAACATTAGTGTGTTAAGGGTTTTGTGTCTGGTATGGCATGTTCTCAAGCCCCAGTCAGGCACATGCCTGCACTTTGCCTTACAACCTAGCCGCTACACTCACGTTACCTCATTATCCTATCCACAGTGAGCATATGACAGCTGCAGGTTTTAGCGATTTCTCTCTCAGTTATGTGGAATGCTTAACTACCCAAACTGATACAATTATAGATTCATAAATGAATAATGGGAATGCGTAGCTTTCCATCATTGTAAAAATGTGAAGTTAAGTCTATTACAAATAAATGTTCTTCACAGCTCTTTTTTACGGAGGGGTGGGGGGTGGTAACCAACTTGTGCCATGTCCATATGTGTCTCTGAGCAAATCTACAATTTGATCCTCTCTTGTGTCTTGTTGTAGGCTCCTGGTCGGTGCACCTTTCGAGAGCAGTGGCGATCACCAAACAGGAGATGTGTATAAATGTCCCATGGACAGTGACAGCAAAACTAATTGCACACGGCTCAACTTAGGTACTTTAATGATAAGCTGTTTCTCTTACTTTTGAACTGCAGCAATTGAAATAGCTCTATATTTCTTACTCACAAATGTCTCCATGCAATTCTATTTGGTTTCATTCTGGGAATGTAGTCCTAGTGCTTTGACCAATAACAGAGATCTAGACACAATGTTTGGATTATGATCTCATGTTATCAATAAATATCCTTCATGGAGTCCCTCTGGGCAGCACAAACAAACAAACAATTTAGTGTGGAGCCTTGACCTCCACTGGAGCAGAAATTGTGCTGTAAGCCCCAGGCTTCAGCATTTCAATGGGAAAAACTATATACTGTGAAAAGTCTCAAGAAGACATTTACATGTTGTTTCGTTTACTGTAAAAATGTGCATTGTTTTTTTTTGTTTTTGGCAAATTGTAACGTTTTTGCATGTGGTTCTCTTTCTTTTTGCTTCGGCTGATTTCTTTAAGGGAAGGTATCCCTAGAAAATGTGTCAGAACGCAAGGACAACATGAGACTAGGGATGACTCTGGCCTCAAACCCCAATGATAACAGCTTTGTGGTAGGTTACTGCTAGTACTGAACTATTACAGTGGAATCCTTTTAGAAAATACTCAATATAAGGACTGAAGTAGAAATTCAAGTCAAAATCTGATTATGAGAATCGTTCATAGTAAATGACACAAAACAATGGGTCAGTCTTTAAACACTCAAAACATTAGTAGACAAAAACACAATGGAAAATTAATGTAAACATAAAATGGCTCAGAAATGGTTTCATCCATTACTGCTCTCTGAACCAGACACTTAAAAAACTGACAGTTCCTTGAAGTGTATCCTGGGTTTTCTCTAAGTTGTATATATTGAGATCTGTATTGTTTAGATATGTATGTATATGAGAGGATATAATTTTTTTTTAAGCATGTGTTCCTGTTAATGTTGTATTACAGGCCTGTGGTCCATTGTGGTCATATGAGTGCGGCAGTTCTCTGTACAGCACTGGCATCTGTTCCAGCGTCAACAGCACCTTCAGCTTCACGCACAACATTGCCCCAGCATTCCAGAGTACAGCCTTCTTACATCAAACACACATACACATACAGTGGTGGTTATCTGATGGAGTTGAAATACAAACCAAAGCAGAAAAGTCCATAAACTGGATGATTTACGTATCCATAACACTACATATTTTCCGTTAACACAGCTGTGTTTCAGTAATTTTGTTGCACATGGATTGGACAATAGAAGCTTTGCAAACCTGACATCTACTAAGTCAGTTCCAAAAACATATTGACCATATACTGCACATGCTGTCCTAGGAACGCTCAGACTCTGAGACCATATGTATTGACTCACGTTTCCATGCACCTCTGCCAGTAATCAGTGGATGAGCTCTATTCAAAGTATTTTGACTTCTTTTTCCACAGGATGTGAGACATATATGGACATTGTTATTGTTCTGGATGGATCTAACTCCATATACCCGTGGTACGAAGTGCAGGACTTCCTCATCAACGTCCTTAAGAAGTTTTACATTGGGCCTAATCAGATTCAGGTGTGTTTTGTGTACTATTCTACATTACACATGAGGCATATTTATTTGTTTGTTTATTTATTTTCTTCCTTTTCTGCCAATTTGGAAAGCTCAGTCATCCACAATTTCATAAGTTTTCCCCTTGTCGGTCAGCTCAGTCGAGGTGAGTAAGGTGAACACACATTTCATGTCATGTGTGAAGCCAATCGATCATTGTTCCACGCCACCATCTGGATTACATCGTCAAGCAACACAACACTGTTGGAGTAGAGCTTAACTCAACCCACAACTGCATATGTGCCTTACTGTTTGTAACTATCACTATGAAAGACAAGGAAAAAAAGCCTGGCCAGTTCACCTGTCAAAAACGCAAAACAGTCACCTGGGATACAGCTGGAATCAGAACCACGAATGCCAGATTTAAGAAGCACTCTTAAATAGTGCCGTGATCAAGTGCACTGGAGCTTACGTGCTAAGATTAATGATCACAGCAAAAGGCAATCTGGCATTTCAAATCTCGGACCTGAATACTAATTGATTCTTTTCACAGCAGTATTTCAGTTTGCATACCATGCTATGTTATGCTACATATGCAAGCTATATTGTGCCTCTGTGCCCCATACAGGTTGGAGTGGTTCAGTATGGTGAGAGGGTGGTGCATGAGTTCCAGCTGAATGACTATGTAACAGTGGAGGAGGTGGTGAGAGCAGCCCAGAACATAAACCAACGGGGCGGTGAGGAGACGCGTACAGCTCTTGGTATCAATGTTGCACGGTAAAAAATTTCACTATAACCTGTGCCATAGCTCAGATGCTACCAATATTTTAGGCTTTTCAGGGTTGATTTCATCTAAATCTCAGACAAAAAGCCAACTTGGCTCATTTTATCTTAAATGCCACTTCTAGAACTTGAATATGGCGATAAACCACACAATGGATCATACATTTAACTTTTGAATTTACAGGGTGATTCCTGTTTTTCTAATGGTGTTGCATCAAAGAGGGTTCTCCTTGTAACATGCCAAAGTATGAGTTGTGTGGGCGTTTGAAACTGAACGGGTCCGATCCTGTCCTCAGGTCACAGGCATTTAAGCGTGGTGGTCGTCATGGGGCCAGGAAGGTGATGATTGTGATCACTGATGGAGAGTCCCATGACAGCCCTGACTTACAGACTGCTGTAGAGGACAGCGAGAAGGAAAACATTACCATGTACGGCATTGCTGTGAGTCCACAATTCACCCATTTCTCAAACACTTTTGTCTCAAGTCAAACTATACACATGCTTTCAGTGCTACCAGGCAGTGCAGGAATATCACCTTCTCAAATACTCTGTGCTTGTATTAACATCTGAAGGTATTTCCTGTGGCTCCGACTAAGGTTTGGATTTTCACGCTGTCTTTAGGTTCTTGGCTACTACAATCGCCGTGGGATAAATCCTGATAAATTTCTTCGAGAGATCAAATTCATCGCCACAGATCCAGAGGAACATTTCTTCAGTGTGACTGATGAATCTGCTCTAAAGGACATTGTGGATGCACTGGGAGAGAAGATCTTCAGCCTGGAAGGTACAGTTTAATTTACAGCTCCTGTCTATGTTCTCGTGAAAGTCACCATAACATACTATTAAGCTCTACGTGAAAACAGAGCATTTTGTCTTACAGCCACTCATCACAGATATAGGATGTGTTTTGTAAAATAATTTCAAAATGTAAAAGATGATGTGCTGAATTGGACCTAGGAGCACCAGCAGTTAGGAGCAGTTAGGGTATAGTCCATTCTTATCCTCTCCACTCCATTCTTGTCCACTCCATTCTTGTTTCTGTAGGAACTGACCAGAATGGAACTGCATTTGGGTTGCAGATGTCCCAGGCTGGTTTCTCTTCACACATTGTGGAGGTAAGTGCCTTGGGAACTCAGTTGTCGTGATGGATTCCAAGCACCAGCTCTAACGTTAGTCTGATCATTGAGGTCAAAATGCTGTAATTCCACACTCCTGAGTAGGGCCACACCACAAAGAACTCAGTATTCAATATCAGGACCTAAGACAAGGAGCGAGGAACACAGCTAGGAGGTGAGAGTAAAATACTGAGAGTATGTTAATCTCAAATGTGATCGCTGTTACATGAAAAGTGTGGGCCAAGGGTTGCCAACTTAAGCAAGAGCAGAAACAGGATGGTGGGGAGAGGTTTGAGATTCCAGAGATTTGCTTGAAAAAAAAAAAAGGTGCGTGAATGCTCATTTCTTTTGATATTTAAGTACTGAGGCATTTTTAGCTGGAGGAGCAGTAATACTTTGAATATGCTATTTTTCATCCAAGTAAAAACATAACAAACTTTAAATATGTCGTGCACCACTTCATATATCAGGTCTGTTTGTAACAGAACAATATCTGACTTCAGGGAATTATAGATGCCATGCTCAAATGCCAAACACTCCTCCTCTTTCAAATTTAGTGTCCGTGTAAGGTAGCAACAGCCAATGGGGCTCTTTCGGACAAACAACAAATTCACTCTTTGCAGAGAATTCAGAGAGGGGGAGAGTGCTTACTGTCTGTGTTACATATGTCACTTTTCTGATTTGTTTACCATTGTAATCTGTAGTTGTTAATGTTGCAACATGTACAAAACTGAATCATATTTTTTGCTTTTAATAACAAAATGCAAAGATATAGAACAAACTGTGTCACCCTATGGACTTAATACAGAATGAATTTTGTGTCCTCATTATGGAACCATTCTGTATTGTAAGGGACAGATTGTCACTTTAGGTGGGCTCTTTCAACATGAGAAAATAAGGAGTCGTTTGATGCGCATGTTACGAATTTTGTGGTGACAGTCTATTCTCTTCCAGAGTAAAGAGAGGAAGTTTCCTTTGCAAATTCACTGTAGCCGAATGATAGTTTTGACTCCTTTCCTTTATGAATATGTCTATCTAGAAGGGAAGCTTTTTGTCTTAATAATCCTGTGTGGGCAAGGGGTTTTGGCCCAAAATCCTGGCATGGTGGGAACATCTTAACTTTCCCTGGGAAAAATAACACATATTACTACCTTACTTAATTTCTACGGCAGCACTTGACAGTGGCAAATTGAAAGAGAAAAGGAAGATAACGTCGTGGAAAGTTTTCTTTTCCCTTCAGGACTTCTGGAGGGAAAACCATCCAAGGAGCACATATGGTTTTGTTGAGTTCAGGCCTTTTCCAGTGATAGGCTCTAACTCACAAACACATTCATACACGTGCCTTTACGTCGAATGGGTGCTGCGGTGCATGTGACTGAAAATCAGAGTTTTGCTTTATGTGCCTGGAGCTGTGTTTATAAAAATTGTCTTAATTTCTTTAATTGGGAATGGCAACAGCTTTGTTGAATTTGGTTCAAGTAAAATCAAGACAAAATAAAGATGAGTTCTTCTTTTGAAGCTTTGTTTGCAAGTGCTAAGCATGAATTATATTAGACATTAATGTTGTTTACGCCCAAAAGCTCTCAAATGTTCCAGAGTGAAAGGCAGATTTTTTTTTTTTTACGATGTCAGGGTTTCGGAGTCTTTTCTTTGTTTTGTAGAAATGTCTAACTTCCCCTCTTTTTGGAGATATGTTATGGATATGTTGTGGTCCCACTTCAAATTAAGCGTCAAATCCATAGCTAGTTACATACTTTGACGTGGTACATACATAAAATTATTTTACTTACATTTTGAAAAGATCACTGAAAATAAGAAAGAATTATATGCTAAACAAGTAGTAGTACTATTATTGAGTATCAAATTAATACTTAACACGTTTACTCTCTGTCTCTGACTGTGGGACTAAAGGCTTTTTAGCTGTGAGACGACAGGAATATGAGTATGTCATTGTTGTTCACCATTTCTATTGTTGTTTTTAAGTTCAAACAGTGGTTTGTTTTTATCGTTTTGTACACTGAAATCTCTTCTCTGTATCTTATCCTTACTAGCCAGTTTGCCTATATAGAAAAGAAGTATATCAACAGACTTGTGGCACTTTGAATACGTAACTCAAACAAACAGTGCAAGACATATCTAAGCAACAGCACATAACACTGAATGGATGTCTGTGAGAGATGCTTGTGTAAATGTGCAATGGCAGACTTTCAGACTGTCCACGTCGACATTCTGCGAGCGAATACTTGGCCGTTTCAGTCTGAGAGACTGCACTGCTGTCTTGATTTAACAATGACTGTGGGTTTGGCTCAGTTATGCTCATGGTGTCGCTTCAAATGCTTTTATGTGCAAGTTAACTCGAGCAGTGGTCTTGAACCTGGTCAGGGACTACTTCATGCTTAATTTTTTGACGCAGATCACAGTTCTACTTTTCTTTAGGATCCAGAGTGAGAATATGCAATCTCGGTCATAGTTTGCATTCTTTCCAAATAATGAAATCAAATGTAGTTAGTATGTGCTGATGCAGAGCAGCAGCTCTGGTAGTTGGCCAAATCCTATGAGAAACCAAACACCGCAGAATGTGAAATGAATTTGCAGTTATTTGCTACAGTGTGGGACTTGGGCAACATTAAATGCAGGGGTTTTGCCAAGGGTTTTTGTCATGGGCCATGTTGCTTTGTTTTGCCATCCCATAGTGAAAATAAATTCAGACCTTCGCAAATATGCTTGAGTCATGCTGTTAACTGTAGTGTGTGTGCGTGTGTGTGTGTGTGTGTGTGTGTGTGTGTGCGTGTACTGCCTACAACCACAGTGCGTGAGAGGGAGATGAGTGTGTGTGTGTGTGTGTGTGTGTGTGTGTGTGTGTGTGTGTGTGTGTGTCTGAATGGGAGGGGGATTGAGTCTGTGTTCTGCTGCGTGTGCTCACAAACCTGTCCACATAATGTAAGCTCTTCATTGTTAAAGGGCTGAGTGGCTGTGAAAACTGTTCAGGGGAAGCAAGCTTAGTTTCTCCTTTGAAACATGAATTATATATTGAGAGTTTCTTCATTCTTATTTTGCTTGTGATTGGACAATCAAAGTTCAGTTGCCCTCAGCATGACTCATCACTTGATGTTTTTCTTTAATGACGATACAGTCGTATACATGAGTCAGTGATGCTGTTGTTAATATGGCACTGGTGACATGTGTCCACAGGATGGGGTGTTAGTGGGAGCAGTGGGGGCATATGACTGGAATGGAGCTGTTCTTAAAGAGACAAAGCATGGCAAAGTGATCCCACCCAAATCCTCATACCTTCAAGAGTTTCCTGAGGAGCTGAAAAACCATGGAGCTTATCTCGGTGAGAAAAACATATATGTAGAACGTAGCACAAACAGAGACATGAGAAAGTATATGAAAGCATGAAAATAAGGCCTGAGTATTTTCCTCACCAGTCAATTATTGGGGAAAAGTTCACAAAAATGTCTGTGGAATAGGATGTTTGTCTTTCACGTGCTGTGTCTAAATGACCGATATGGAGTAGTTAATATTTCACAACAGATACATTGGTGATATACGGAACCACTGCCGACTGTTACGATGAAATAAAATCAAGTAAAAAAATAAACATTTCCCACGACTGAGTTAGCATTCTACAGCTTAGCCTGAATGAATGCCACTGCTAACTCAGATTATCACACTAGCCTTAAATTATTACTCAGCTGTAATAATATTTTCCTCTACATTATATATAGATAATGCATGTAGGTAATGTGATAGTTGTACAAATAACGATTGCATATTGGTATACTAAAATATGTTTCAGACTGATCCCTATATTCACTATTTGAGTAGCCTCTTTGACAACAAGCACCCTATCAATGCAGAGTTGTGGTCAGTTCAAAACCTCAACACTGTCTTCCCTCCAGCTCCTGGCCATTTTGGCAAAGGCTCAAAAATTATAAGCACAATATGAAAATACTTACATCACAGAAATTTCCCAAATATGTGTGTTAGCATCATGCATAACCATTAAAAATGTTTATGCGACCACTGTGGGTGAATAGCTTAGGTCATGTTGCTAAGCAGATTGAGTGTCTGGATTGCTAGGCTACACGGTGTCCTCAGTGGTATCGGATCAGCATGGACAGCTCTATGTGGCCGGAGCCCCTCGCTTTAATCACACAGGGAAAGTCATCGTCTTCACCATGACCAATAGTGGAAACCTCACCATTCTACACTCTCTCAAAGGACAACAGGTACCTTTTGGAACCTCTCTCTCTCTTACACACACACACACACACACACACACACACACACACACTTCTTATATCTTGACCTTGGTGTCACAATCACTGAACAGTGTTTTAGCTTTACTGCTAATGCAGTGAAAAATGAATGAAACTATGATATATTGTGTTGTTTTTATGATTAGTGTCTATGCACACATGCGTAACATATGGGAATACAGGAGAAAATGTGATGGTCTAGACACGGTCCAGATGGCTGTTTTCTCTGTAGCCTATGCATGTTTTATCTATGTGTGTGTGTGTGTGTGTGTGTGTGTGTGTGTTATGGCACAGCTCCAGTGCCTGTAGTGCTGGCATGCAGTAAACAGAGACACACCACTGTGTCAAATCAAATCCCTGCTCAGCAAAGCCACAAGCTCCTCAGAAACCTCAGCTCTTCAGAGCTTCCTCTCAACTAGACAGTGAGAATATCACTGGGAGTAAGCAGTAATGCTTGGACATATCTCGTAAAAGATTAGACCCTGTTATCACACTCTGCGTGGCTCCCTGCATGGCCACCTAAAAAAAAAAAAAAAAATCTGAAATCAACTTGGTTGGTATGGCTCCTACTTCAGTGGGTGTCCTTGAGCAGCTGAAGTTGTTGTGATTGATGTAAAATGGTGCGATGCAGAGACATAGAACATGGGAGTAATTATCTGGCTCTGGGCTCTTGTAGATTGGCTCCTATTTTGGCAGTGAGGTGGCCCCGCTGGATCTGAATGAGGATGGACTAACTGATTTCCTCTTGGTGGCAGCACCTATGTTTTTAAGTCAAGGTTGGGAGAAGGGAAAGGTTTACGTCTATGAGTTAACTGAAAAGGTGAGCACTTGTGAACTCTGAATATATGAATATTTATACACGAGTCTTTGGAAGTTTTTGTACATGTCAGTGCATCTTATACAAAGGATGAGAATGTATTTGAAGCATATAAGCATTTTTAGTGAAAAAACTGGAACATGCACTGGCCAGGCAGTCAAATGTGTTTCTTGTCATTTGTAATGCTACTTGATTTTTGGGTAAGGTCACATGAATGGTCTTAACTGAAGAGCTTACCTACTTTTTAATACTCTCTATTCTTTCTCTCTCCCTCCAAAGGGATACTTTATTTTAAATAGGGAACTGGAAGCATTAGATCAAGCACAAAACTCTCGCTTTGGATCTGCCATGTCTTCCATCCCTGACCTTAACGGTGACATGTACAGAGAGCTAGTGGTGGGTGCACCATTGGAGGATGACCACAGGGGGGCGATTTATCTCTTTTATGGCCAACACAATGGGATCCAAAGGATGCACAAGCAGGTTGGACATAGTGTTCAATTGTTATTGAATTATACATATCAGATAGTTGTGTATGTATTTGACGCACTCTCTCTCTCTCTCTCTCTCAGAGGATCGGTGGGGTGGATGTGTCTCCTGGTTTGCAGTATTTCGGTCGCAGTGTTCACGGGGTGATGGATGTTAATGGAGATGGGCTGGTGGATTTGTCTGTTGGCTCCTTGGGTGCTGCTGTCATTCTCTGGTCAGTTCACAATAAATGAACTGATCTTTAAAGAACCAATCTTGAAATGGCTCCTCCTCACCTAGTATTAAATATACTATACTGGTCTGAGATCAGTTAACGTTTAACTGCTTATCTCTCTTTAAGTCCTTTATGTATTTAAGGACAGTGAAAATCCTTTATTTAACTCTGTCTTTATTTTTTTTGTGTAAGATAGATAAGTCCGGTTGTGCTCTCTATAAAGACTTGTACTCTCTCACACTCTTTCTTTCTTTTTCCCTGTCTCTACTGTCAGGTCTCGCAGCGTTGTCCGTGTGTACATGAGTGTTCATTTTGAGCCTGCGAAGATCAATGTGTTTGTTAAGGACTGTGTTCGCTGGGGTAAAGAGGTCACCTGCATGTCTGCCATCGTGTGTTTAAATGTCACTGCACGGACACCTATGCCTGAGACACAAGCCGTGGGTACGTTACTGATGTCACTGTGAGCATGTGTGAATTAATGGTAAAATAAAGTCAGTGTGGGTATCTATCATGTGTGTGTGTGTGTGTGTGTGTGTGTGTGAGTGTGCGTGTATGATGGTTTTGTTCTGTGTGTATCTATGGGCTAATGTAGAAAACATTTTGTTATCCTTCCAGTTCCGCTGACTGAATCCCATAAAGCCAGAGACACTTCCAGCCTTGACACTTCATAAAAATGTCTCTCTCTCTCTAAAACACGAACACACGCACAAACACACACTCACACACACACACACACACACACGCACGCATGCACACACAGACACACACTTACACACACACACACACACACCACACACACACGCACATTCTTGCATGGCTGATCCCATCTTTCTTTTCTAATCTGTCTTAAGGCAGACTTATTCAAAAAGAAACCTGACATGAATGTTTGTACGGGTTTAGAAATACAACTTAAAGGCGGCGAAAGTTGTGAAAGCTGAAAGTTGTGAATTGTACATGTTTATTGCTTATGCTGTTATCTGGTGTTTCTCCTTTGGTTTGGGTCACACATACTGTGTGTATTTTCTTAGCGTGTTTTGTCTGTATTTTATGAGCAACAGTTAATGATCACTTTATGCTGCTCGAAAGACCTCATGCGGACTGTAGGCTGCATTCCTCTGGCCCTGTCTGACATACATGACCTTTTAGACCCTTGTGAGTTTATAGAACAGATGTGTGACAGAAGCACATGCATACAAAGAAGGCATGCTTGTTTCATTTCTAAGTTTTGAAGATTCTTATTTTTGTGTCCTTTAAATATTATTTTACTGTGGTGAGTCAATTAGGTCATTTCACACATTGAAAATGTGACTCAGATTTGGCTCCACATCTCTGTGGTGGGATCATTTTATAGCGACAACTTATACCAAATGACTAACACAGGGGGATGGCAGTTTTGGGAAATAAACTAAAAACTAAAGTTAAATGGAAATTATATTGTTTCCCTGGGATGCAAAGAAATGTCATTGGAGAGATTAAGTTTCAGCTAGACAGTTTCTACTGGGGTGTGTGTTTGTGTGTGTGTGTGTGTGTGCCCACGTGTGTGTGTGTGTTTTGCATCCTCCGTCATGCCGTGTCTGTGTGTAATTCCTCTCAGATGTGTTGCTAGGGTCAGTCCCTTTTATAATGGAAACATTTCTTTCCTTATGTGTAAAGCCTAGGGGCCTGAGGGAAACTCTTTAAAGAGTGTCGCTCAAAGCGGTCGGCCACAGTGACTACCTTAAACTGAATCAATCCAACCACCCTCCACATCATCTGGTTTCTATCAGACACCGATTCTTCTCTGTAACACAAAAGTTACACTCACACACTCACACACACACACTCAGATTGCCGTATACCTGATGTTACAATAGGAGTTGGGTTAGAGTTACATGCTTTTGAATCCCGTTTCAGATTAAAGGAAAGTATGAGAGACAAAACATACGGCATCCCTCTCCTCCTTACCCAGCTCTGAGAATGGAATCATAAACACAAGAGATGTACTCAGGAGGATATGAGTTTCCTGGACTCAAAGCCCTTGGCCCCTTTACTCACCAGTCTGCCTTTTTTAAAAAAGCAGTGAATACTCTCCCTCTCGCTCTCTCTCCCTCTCTCTCTCTATCTCTCTCCCTCTCTCTCTCCCTCGCTCTCACTCTGTCTATTCCACAGTCAGGCTGTTTGTGTTCTCTTTCTGTGTTCCTGAGGAAAAAAAACAATCACTGGGTAGCTTCATGTCTAAAATATTCAGTATTTTTTTTACCGCTATAAGTGGCTTAGCAAGGGCCTGGAAGCTTGCAAGGGCAAATTCATTTTATCCACAAATAAATTTAGAGTGTAATGCTAATATATACAAGGTTACACTCATAATCCTCATCTATGCTGATAGCCCTTCCATATTTGTGTGCTCTTCTGACCTTTGCATCATGGGTTTTTTAACAGAAAGATTTGAACTAATCCCAAAAGACATTTGTGGGTGTCACAGTTGGTGACTTTAAACTGTATGTTTGAATAATGAAATAATGGAAACTAAGAATTGCATGATGCGTTTGCTTTCTCACAGCTCTCAGGTATAGCTCCTCCATCGAAGAGCAGAGGTACAGCCCTAGAGCTGTCCTGGACAGTGTGGATGGATCTCAGCCCAGGAATGTCACTCTTCTGCCCGGGAATGAGCACTGCCAGCATGTCTACTTCCATGTGCATGTCAGTATGACTTTTATTTCCTTCAGGATTCAGTTACGAATGATACGTCATGTCTGTTAGCTCTGAGTCCTGAAAAGAACAGAATGCTTAAAAGAACCTTTCGACTGGTGACAAAGAATAACTTTAAACCGAGGAAGGTGGGGAAGATGACTGTTTATGAAACTGTTAATGCATTGATCATTTTATCGTGTGTTAAGAGAGGAGCACACCTCACCCTTAAACATTGAATAATCCTTACAGTGTAGCTGTACTGCCAGTGAAACAGTGTTGAATATATAATTCAAAGTTTGCTTTCTGAAAGTCACTTTGCGCTTTTCAGTTGATAAATAGGCACTATGGAAACTCTGTTCAGTATTCTGAGTGTGTTGCCCTGTGGGAAAGTGATGTTTAATGTGTCTTCTGTTGTGTCTTTCTAGGAGACGACAGACTACACAAGGCCCATCGTCTTCACCGTGGAGGTGGGGCTGCAGGACCCAGAGGAAGGCCCAGTCCTGGATGATGGCTGGCCCACAGTGCTTCGCACTAATGTGAGGAGAGCTACCACTCAGCATAAACAAACAAACAAACAAACAAACAAACAAAAACCATCACAGCAGTCCCTCTGAATACACTTTAGTTGTGTTATTTTAAAATAGACCTCTGACTGTGACAAGGTCAATGACTGGTTGTGCCATACACATGAATGTTACATGTATTCATGTATAAACTGATTGTATGTGTTCTGACCTCTGTCACTCTCTTCTCGCCCAGCTCCCTTTCTGGAATGGATGTGATGAAGATGATCAATGCATTCCAAACCTGAGTCTACAGAGTAGCTCTAATTTACTGGACCGTAGGTGGGTCTCTCTTAAACACACACACAAACACACACACACACACACACACACACACTCATCTCCCTCTCACACACCGTGGTTGTAGGCAGTTCTGTGGACTAAAGGAGCGTGCCAGATGGATGGTGTGTCGCCAGCAGGGGGCAACAGCAGTTGAATCTGAACGTGTGGTGGAGGCCAGTCGTAGGAAGATGTTGGTGGATGTCCATTTGGAGAACAGAGGAGAGAATGCCTACAACACTGTACTCATCATCTCCCACTCTCCCAACCTACTCTTTTCCAGCCTCATGGTGAAGGTATATCTCAGAAATAAACTCCCTATTTATCAGCTCTGAGTGACACGCAGTGTTGAATTACCAAGAGTGCTGATTTAGGATCAGTTTCTGCCTTTGACAGTCCTGATAAATATATTTATGTATGTACAGAGGAGAGCTGATCCTACTTCAATGCACTTATTCTGAGATTACATTTGGGCCAAGATTTACAACAGTTTTTATTATTAATGTTTAAAAATCATGGGCAGAACCAGTGACATGGCCAGTAAATGGTACTTCTCTGTGCGCCGCTGGCTGTGTTAGTGGTTTTTTCCATGTGCTAATAGTTTCAGTATGCGCTGAAGGCAGTTTCTAACTCACACTGCAGTGATGCTGCACAGTTTGCCACCCAGTCTGTCTAATCTTACACAATACTCAAACAATCTAACCTACAGTATTGTAAGTGTGCCTCTCTTACATAACCTCTCTCTCTCACTCACACACACACATACACACAGTGTACTTAAACAGGGTCAGCAACAAAAACACTGAATACGTATTTAATGTCATTTTACACCAGCATGTGCCGAAATGAGCAGCACAATTCTAGAGAGACAATCAATGTTCAACCTGATAACAGTAAGGGTTTGGCTTTATTTCAGGGTAACTCTGACGTGCAGATTGACTGTCAAGCTGCAGATGGACACGGCTTTCAGAGGAGCTGTAACGTCAGTGCCCCGTTTATGAGGTCACAAGCCCAGGTGCGCTGGAGTTGCATTCACACGCCTGATCTATAAAATCTGCTCTTGGAATCAGTTACTGAGTTGGATGTTACATTCACTGATTTTTTTTTTTTTTTTTACCAACTTGTTACCTTGGTTGTGAGATGCATGCTCCCATTTTACGCCTCTATCTCTGCATTTATGGCATATGGGGGTGACATGGTATCTAAGCCACGCTGTCATTAACCTGTCAAACCAACGTATCTTAACACACCCGTATGACTCAGCATGCCCTCATCACTGTGCATATTGCTTTACAACACATTTTTAAGAGTTTTCTTTGTTTGGTTACATGGTAAAATTTACCCTCGGGACTATGCAAACACAGTGAGCATATAGACATTATTCTCAACCTTCCCATTTGCGTTCCATCAAACTCTTAGCAACAGACAACACATGTGGCACTGCTAGGATATCTTCCAATGGCTCCCCCCTGTAGAACCCACTGCTGCGGCGTGAAGCAATGGCTTAACCAGATGCACATTTTGGGAACACTGGATGTAAATTTTCTTTGTTTTTGTTTGTTACTGCTGATTTTTTTCCCCAATTTTCTGTCTTAAATATTGCATCGAGGGATTTGTCCACGACATTCCACAATGGCTAACATTCCGTTCCACGGTGACTCATACCTCAGTTACCTCCCCGTCGGTACTGGTAGTTATTTTTCAGACAGCTTTTTTTTTCATGGTTCAGGGACATTCTGTGATTTCACACTGAAATGTACTTCTTCCTCTGATTAGTTTAGTGCCTTGGAAACCGTTTAATTCCTCCTGAATGAGTTGGCCCTAGTTCAGCTTCCATGTAAGACTTTTACATTCCTATCTGGACTCACAAGCCCCAGACGATTCCAAACGTTGTCAATTATAATCCATCTGAAGACATTTAATCTCCACTCTTTGCTGCCTGATCCAACTGAAATAATGTGCAGTGTGTAGGGACACGAAAGGACAGGACTTCGATATAATCCGTTTAAGCGTGTACATCCATGTACAGGCTTCGTTTAACTTCGCACACACTTCAGGTGTATGTCTCATCTTCATTTCACTGCAGGTATCTTTCCGTCTTGAATTTGAGTTCAGCAGATCAATCTTTCTGGATCATGTGAGAGTCACACTCGAGGTCTCCAGGTAAAAGCAATGCACGTTAGGCTTTGAGTCACCATCTTTCATGACCAAATAAACTGCGAGTGACCTTTTGACATTTTTATGGAATGTTTGTCATATTCTTAACTTCTTTCAGTAAATATGTTCCTTCTGGTTTTTCTGTATAATAAACATGACCAAAATGCTCTTTGACCTCTGGTTTACTGCAGTGATGGTGAAGAATTGACCCCAGAAGATAATGTCAACGATGTCTATCACCCTCTCAAATATGAGACTGACCTGCTGTTCACACGGTAATAACTTATTTTCACTGGGCAGGAAGGCTTCAAAATGATATCTAACTCTATATTTTCCAAACCATACAAAATTGGTGAGTTGTATCAATGTTTTCGCCACGCTCAGAGATTCCAACCCCTCCCGCTTTGAAATCAAACCGGAGCTTTCACAAAACAATCCAAACAATGTCGGCCCAACATTCAACCTCTCCTATCAGGTACTGACAGTTTATTTTTCTATTTGAGAATAAGAATAAGGATAAGAATAAGTCTTATGAAGGTTTTTTTTGTTTTTGTTTTTTTTTTTTCTGAGAGGAGTTGTTAATATGTTTTTTTACGCATTTTCCTTTACACTTTCTTTACTGACAGTGTCAGAAACTGTTATATAATTATATAATTATAGGGACATAATGAAGACTCTGATATGGAGAAGTTTTACTTCTGCTCCATGCTGAAAGTTCAGCTCACATTATAAGGTTATTTAGAGTTTTACTGAATGTCACCTTTTAGCCTGAATGGGTGACCTGGTTTGCCTTATAATTTAACTTTAATTTCTTATGATTCAGCTTTTTAAAATTGAAGTGCAAAAATTTGGAAGAAGGAAACAAATGGCTATTCACCAGATAGCACTAATTCTTTCTTCCTTCATCTGTTGCTGGCATAGATCCAAAACTTGGGGCTCTTCCCTGTTAATGACCTGCAGTTCACCCTAGATGTCTATGCAGTAACAAAGAAAAACAACCAACTCCTGCACATCTCAGGCTTGGATATTGATCAGGTAAGCCCTTAGACAATCTAATTTTCATTCTTGCATAAAAAAGCTTTTAAAAGAAAGTGTTTTTTTCACTCTAACTCCCCTTAGCTCTAAATGTTAAACAACTACTGTGGAATGCATGAACAATAGTGGTGAATTTCTAAACAGACTGATTTGTCGTTTGGCAGTGCTTGCTACCTTTTAAGTAAGTTTGCATGTGTTGTGCCACTGGAGGATGTTTTATTGAGGGTGTGTACAGTGTATGTGTATATTTGTGGTTTAAATTGTTTTCTGTTGTCTTCAGACCTTTGTCTCAGACTGCACTCCTCTGCGTACCACAGCTCTGAACCCCCCCTCTCCTGAAGATCTCTTTTCCACTCCACAACTGGTAAAACTCTGTTCAAACACACACGCGCACGCACACACACATACACACACACACACACACACACACACACACACAAAATACAGTTTTACTTTCATTTTAATGACTCTAACACTTCATCATTCCCGGTACCAGCTATAGTGTCGGCAGTGTTTTCTAGATGTTTTCTTAATGTTTGATTGATGTTTTTATCATACAGAATCGGTCAAACAGTGTCTCAATGTCAGCCCAGTGCAGCCTGACCCTGCCACCCCTGAAAGAGATCAGTGTGACTGTTACAGGATGGCTTAATCTCCATGCCCTACAAGCAGTGAGTATCCCCTTACACTCAGCTTTCGCAGGAAGAGGTGATGAAAGTGGCCCTTTAAATGAGAGTCTGCCAAAAAAATAAAAAGACATTTTTCACGACTCTTTACAGGCAGCTTCAACAGTGCTGTTGATTGACCCAGATAACAGCTTAATTGCACATATGGCTTAATGCAAGATTTCCAGAGGCTTCTGGTTATTTGAACATCTTTGCTGATTTGTCTAAGCCTTAAAACATAAATAAACACTTTGAAGATCTTTCAATCCTACTTCAATCATGACGACAACATTGAGTTATGTAAACACATGACTAATGTGAACTTTAAGAACTGGAAAATGTGATGTTTTGGTGGATTTTCAGTTGAGCTACTTGTCTGTCATCAGTTTTGTATTGCCCACATCGTTGCAGCACTGAAGGATCGGATAGGACAGGGGGAGGATAATCTTGTCCTCAATTAACACAGTGCTTTCCTCCACCTAGTGGACATTGTGCAAACAATAAGGAGGGAGAAAATAACTGGGTCATGCTGGCCACCTGTTTTATAACTCACCATTGGTTCTGAATTCTCTCCAGGTAAAGTTTAAGATGCTGAAGTTAGTGATGACTGCAGCTATTGAGCTTGAGCCATCCAGTGTCATGTTCCTGCGTGAGGAACGCCCTGAGAGACATGTGAGTCACATGACTGAGTGAATGACAGAATGAGAAGCAAATCAAGCATCCTGATGATGGTTTGAAGAATGCACTGACTACATGGCTTCCTTGCTTTGCACTTCTTGTCTTTACTTTCCCAGGTCATCTTCAAAATCTGTTTTAGAACAGGTTGTCTCTTACATGTCACTTTTCCCCTGATATCTATACAATCTAGGCCCAGTGAAACTTTCATTTGAACACAGACAATATTATTTTTCTTAAAATCCTTTGACAGACATCCTATATTAAAGCACATGGCACTTAGAAGTGTCCAGTAAATGGACGGATAGTTCCATACTACCCCCTACTGGCTTAGACTGAAGCTACACATCAAGGAAGTCTCCTGATACATTGTCACTGTGACTTAAACCATAGAATGATGACACCACTGTTTAAGAAAGGTCAAGATCAAATGAACAGACACCAAGACCTATCAAAGAAAAGATTTTCACTTCCACATCAGTACATTAATGCCTTTATCTTTTAAAACACACAGAAATGGATTTGTGCCTTGATTACGGAAATGTTGCCATATTCTGACGTATTGTCCAGACAAAAATGAGAGGATTGCATGAGTTTTGCAATGCCATTTGTAGGCATACAAGTTAATTCATTTTGTTCTTTGATGTCCTCAGATAATCCTGGAGATTAGAAAGGAGGAAGATTACAGAATTCCCATCTGGATTATAATTGGCAGCATGCTGGGAGGCCTGCAGCTTTTGGCACTGCTGGTACTTGCTCTGTGGAAGGTATGTTAAACAGCCCCTGTACCGACGCACACTGACTGAATGAGAGTGCACTGAAATAATATTACCCCAAACTTACTTCTTTCCTCTGACTTCATCTTTGAATGTTTTAAACCTCGTTCACAATGCATATAGATCAGGTGCCCTATCCCCAATTTCCTCTTTTCAAATATTCTGGGGTTACAGGAGAGGGGAAAGTATCTAGCGTCTAATCATGGGTTTTGTTCGGCTAACAGCCCTACAGTTCTCATCTGTGAAATGAACAAGGAGGGAGAAGAATATCAATGTGATTTTTTCATCGGTGTCTAATTCAAATAATAATTCGGCATGATGTTACACCTGACTACTAAAACAATATTACTGACGCAGAGTCCAAAGGATCACATAACCCTTCATAGCACCGGTCATTAATGAGCCATTTTTAAACTAATATCTAATAATGAACTGATTCATAATTTGCTCACGAATGCTCGTAAAATATTATTAGTATAGTAGCTAATCATTTCAAATGATTTCTAAATGACTTATGACATGTTTTCGACAAACATTTGTGCAACATTGGACGCTGCTATTGCCTGTTTAAATAAGCTTTTTGTATAAACGTTTTATGAGGTACTCAGACCTCGCTCAGGTTTTCCCTTGTGTAGTACAAAAGATTTCGGCACATCCATTAAAAATCTGTGTATCAATTGTAAATGTTGCCCTAATCTATGGATGGGACAATTCGTCGTGCAGAGGTTCTTAGGACTTTAGGGCTTTTGTAACAAAAGCTTGTCTGGCCTTCATATTCAGCATCAGATTATTTGTTGCAGCAGCAACATTTGTCGCTGCAAAACCCCTCGAGTGATTTTTAAATACATTTAGAGATTATCTGTGGATGGAGGAGAATCACTCCATAAAAAAAATAAATGAATCATTTGTAACTCCTAAGAGACATTTATGTTTAATAATTCTGATTTTCAAAACAATTTATGAAAAAGTTTAAGTGTTATTTCTTAATTAACAACCAGTCTGTGTATCATGAGAAAAAAAAAAAAAAGTTCAAAAACCTTAACTGAACATTTGCTAGTTCTGGCTAGTGCTAATATTATGTAGGCCTAAATGACATTAGAAAATGTTCTCATTCATGCAAAAATCATTTCTAAATTATTAATAAAAGTAATTATTCATAACTTACATCTTGGCTCTCAAAGTTTTATAATAATAAAAGTAAAATATTAGTACTCTATTTTTAAGTATTAGTTCACAAATTATAAATGATTGTTATTATAGACTTACCAAACATTTTATGGTTATCACAATGTCCATGACAAAGAGTGTGTCCCTCTGACATGTACCTTTTAACAGTACTTCATTTCTTTGTTCTCCAGCTGGGGTTCTTCCGTCGTCAGAGGCGAGAGGAGGAGGATGAAGCCACTCAAGAAAAAACGACAGAAGAACGGTAACGCTGGCAACCACATGGCCTCTTCAAGGCCAGTCACTCAGGGATTTACCAGAGCAGAGACTGTGAGCAGGGGGCATGTCTTTGTGCAGCACCCAGCTAATCAGCACCTGTCCAGCACTGCTGAGCCCTCCTACCCCTGGGCTCAGGACCAAATGTGCCAACCCATGACACTCAGATCTGCAGTGCCTTCAGTGAACCCTAATAATCAAAATGGGAAAATGTCATTTTCTTGTGTCACCTCCTCTCCGACTTCACCTTTTTGTCCTGCCCACAGGATCCTGTTTGTGCAGTAGCCATGCTTACAATGTATCTATACCAGATACATCATAAGCATGCATCTGTCTGCATGCTTATGACAAAAGCCAGCATTTATCTGATTTTATATATATAGAGAGAGAGAGAGAGAGATAGATAGAGAGAGAGAATATATATATATATATAAATATATATATAGAGAGAGAGAGCGAGAGAGAGACTTAGAATATTTGGGAAAAACTACTCACCTATGTATCAAAAAACTGGTCTTCATCCCTTTAGAACATCCAAAGGGTGGCACAGTGCTGAGAGAAAGACGCATTTTAGCCGCAACAAGCATAGAGCACAAAAGACTATCACAAGACTAAAGTAATTGGTGAATTAATGAAGGACTTGACAAGACAGCTGTTAATTTTAACCTATTTGGGTAAACTTATTTGGTTATTCATAAAAATCGCAAAATCATAGATTCTAGGTTAAGCTTTTACAATAATACAATTCACATGGACGCACTTTCTTCTTGTAAAGACATGGACTTGAATTTTGTAAATTATCAATAGCGCCCTCTCAACAGAAACAAGTTGTGAGAGGCAATAGTAAAATAAAGAAATGTAATATCTACTTTTATTGTACAACTGTTGACATATGCACACAATTGCAATGCTGCTTTGCACCTTAACTAATAGCCTTGTCAAGCTGGACACCAGCTCCTTTGTATGAGCTGAGAGCAAACAAGGAGGAAGCCAGGGAAAGATGGCCATGTGGATAGTGCAGCATGCCGTGACTTTTGTAATTATGACGAACATTCATGCCATTTGTTCTGAGGTGAATCAAGCCATCTGTTAACATACTCCTAAAGAAAAGCGTGTTCAGTAATATGATGTCATACTCATGTTGACAAGATTTCTTCTAAACAAAATAAAAATGCCCATCTATTATGTGCGCACAAAGTTATGATTGAACGGTTGCAGTTTAATGTGTGGTATTTCACTCACACACACAGAAAATAATGTGTGGTATTTCACACGCGCACACACACACACACACAGAAAAAGGACTGATGCCTTTACTACATAATCTTCATAATGGTCATTTTTACCTTACTTCAAGATAAAGAGCAAGGTTGCAAGTTGAAGATTCTTTGTCACTGTAACTCAATCCAGGAGATAATATAGATCGTGTTGTGGGACAGTCAGACTCGAAAATATAGTAGGATACAATCTTTGTGAACAATCTACCGCTCCAAAACCAACCAACCAACCAAACAAACAAAAAAACAAACCAAAACAACAACAACAACAACAACAACAACAACAACAAAAAACAGGTCCTGCAAATGCTATTCTAAAAGGTCTGTTTACGAAAATTTGCCAACAAACCCAACAATTTTACTTCATAGTTATCTATCTACTTTATTCTCTGAGGGTCATTTGGTGTTGCTGACAGAAGAGATTTAAGTTCTCCTGTAAGGAAATTTCCAGACTGGGCGTCTGATAAGTATGGCTTCGCGGGACTACACTGGCTTTGAAGCACTTTGAACGTTCAGACAGGATTCTATATTTGTTTTTTTTGTTTTTTTGTCTGTAAGCCCAAGAGAGCAATGAATACTTTCAAGTTATTCTCTGAACAGACTTACATGGAAATGGATTCAAAATGGATTATCAACTGTCATATCAGTTTAAACTCATCCCATCCTCTGCTTGTTACCCCAGGCTGTTTAAGAATAACTTTAAAACGTATAAAATTTATTTTTGAAGAAGAAACTGGTGTATTCGTTGCAGATTCTTTTAAGAAAAAACAAAAACAAAAAAACAACAACGACAAAAAAACCCCCAGAAGTAATAATTGCAAATAAAATGTGAAATAAATGTGAGGAACAATGAGAAAAGCATGTATGTGAATGAAACATAAACAACAGTGAGTCAGTGATTTATTGGGAAACATAGCGTTTTAATATGACATCTTTCTTTGCAGAGATGAGTGAACAAATGATGGTGCCTTTATAAGACACGCTGGTAGAGAAGAAAGGATAAAATGAGATCAATGCCACTAGTTTCATAAAATCCAGCCGTAGGATGGGATGACACAAACGCAGAGAAACTCTTTGGAATTCAGCCTATTTCTGCCCCCCCAAGACCATCTCAAAACAAAGTTGAACTAATGCTTCATTGCATAAAATGGGAGATCAGATAAATCAAATGAAAAGAAAAAGTCCATAATACTCAGGAATAAATTAAAATAATAATAATCTCAATTTAGAGAATGGGACGCATATGATCTCCTATTAAATAAGGTACCACAAAACTATTTTACCACATATCGGGCTATATGGCACAATCAACACTCCACCTGTAAACTTCTTTAAAGCAGATATATATTTTAATCTTGGTTCTTTTGATTTAGAGATAAAAATACATTAACACAGTCTGTACAATCTGTAGTTGTCAGAATGAAAGACATGGTGTCAACATGAAAGACAGAAAGAAAAAAAAAAGAAAAAGAAAAAAAAGAATCCCATTAATTCCATGTTTATACTCTCTGCGATAATCTGCCTCTCTCTCTTTGTCATTCACTCTCTCATACACACTAAAGCTGGAATATGGAAGACGTGCTTAGCTGTCCACATAATAATATAGTCTGAAGTGGCACTAGGATCTAGGTTAAGGCCATACCAGGCAATGGAGCCTGCTCTGACTGAGCTTGTCCCCAAGACATTGTGCTGACTCTCTGAAAGCAAATCCATAAGAATCAAGAATCAATTAGCCACATATGCTGCATGTGAATAACCACAACAAAAATGGAAAATACCTAGAAATGATAACAGAAATATCCATCACAGGCACAACTTACAAACAGGTGATTGTTTAAAAAAAAAAAAAAAAAAAAAAAAAAAAAAAAAAAAAAAAAAAAGAAGAAGAAGAAGAAAACAAGTCTTACAATACCTGTCATGGAGTTCTCACTGTTAGTTTCGTAAAATCAACATTCTGCTGATGATTCTTTATAAAAGAGATTTTTTTTCCTATCATACTTAGTTTTAAATAAACTTTTTAAAAAATTTGTTGAAAAAAATAAATCGTTTCATCATAAGAAGGTGCAGCCCAACCTTTGACTACCCCCAAAGTTGTTCTCTTTAGTTAGTAACTTAAAAGCACTGAGGTCCTTGTACTGATCAACCCGTGGTAAGTTAGCTCCTTGCTTTGCACGTGTGGACCCTTGAACAGACAAGTGAGTGTTGTCCGTTATCTGTACTAGGTGTTGGATGTTATTGTGTCGAGATTTAAAAACAAAAGAAAAAAAGAAAAAAGAATAGCTGTCCGAGTCATAACCTTGTTAATCTCTGATGCAACACCATGAGGCCCCAGAGACCTGCAAAAGGGCAAACTGATAAGGCCAGTGTAGAAATGAGTGAATTCTTCTGCCATTAGGTCCACAATGATAAGTCCACACAAAAACATGAGTTCAGCAATGAACAAGATGCTTAGAAATCTCTTGAGTATCACCACATTTTTGAAGGAGCTAGATCCTTAAGTGTATTCTCCTGTGAATTTCAGAAGACACCTTAACATTATCAGAATACTCAAAGGTCACTAGAAGATACACAGCACCAACTGATTGGGGGGAGGGAGTCAATGGAATTCCACAAACTCCTCCAAAGTTTTAGGAATCTGGTTGCGATAGATTATGTGGTGCTGCCGAACAGCACGTGCTGCCAGGCACTTGAGGCTCATCTTCATCTGCGTTTTGAGCAGGATCTCCGACACTCCCGTGGTGCTTTTGTCCAGCGGCGTCTTCTTCTGCTTGTTGGTCATGTCCGTGTGGGCGCCAGCCTCCACCAGGCTGATGATGATGGCATGGAGAGTGAGGAAGTCACTGATGGGTCGGTTGTACTGCACGATGAGATGGAGGGGGCTGTTTCCCTCATTGTCCACAGCATTAACCTGCGCGCCGCAGTCCAACAACAATTTGGTGACCTGTGCGTTGGGGAAGCTACACACGTCGTTGGTGTGGAAGTCGTCGACCGGCGTGCTCGCGCTGGCGGCCAGGTGCAGGAGCGAGGAGCCTTCCCGTGAGCGTGGGTCCAGTCGGATGAGGTCGTAGATCTGCTTGTTCAGGCGTGCCCGCTCCTCCTCCCCGCACTGCGTCTTGGTGGAGATGCAGACCAAATAGAGGAAAGTAAAAATGTTGGATTCGTAGTTGTCGGTGGCGGCCGGCAGTTCGGTGTCAGGTGCGCTCTCCATGCGGGCCATGCTCCTGCGGATCTCCAGCACGCTGCAGCGCAGCACCTGCTCCACGTCGGTGGCACGCACCGGCTCCTTCAGGTGCACCATCTGTGAAAAGACCTGCGCGAATCGCAGCAGGTCCTTGTGTGTGTTGCGGTTAGCCCGCTGACGCAGCTGCAGCGCGTGCAGCCAAAGCTTGATGCATTGCTCAAACTCCATGTTGTCGGCGTAGACGGCACCGCGGTAGATGATGGGGTGGGAAACATCGATGTTGTCAGCTCCCAGGATACGTTCGCGCACCATCAGGCCCTCCATGTGTAGCGCGTCGCGGTCCTGACGGATGGCCTCCAGCTCCTGCGGCGTGCGGCACTCTCCCCGCCCGCCGTAAGCCTCTACGGGTGGCGGCAGTTCTTTAGCGATGACGTTGTGAGGGTCGCGGTACCGTTCCAGCATAGCCAGGTAAAGGTAGTGGTAGGTTTTGAGGATGTCATAGTTCTCCCGGTCATTGGCAAAAGATGCGCCTAGCAGCTCCAGGGCCTCAATACGGCTCTGGGGGTCACAGTCAGCGTGCGTGAGAAGAAGCTCCACCACGTCGGCCTTGCAGCTCTCTGCCGCCACCTTCAGTGGCGTCATGCCGTGGCCGTTCACCACCATGGCAGCCTGGCAACGCACCAGCTCCTTGACTATGTCCAGGTGGCCGGCCTCAGCAGCAAAGTGGAGTGCTGTGGCCCCGCAGTGAGCTCTGGCATTTGGGTCTGCGTCCTTTTCCAGCAAGTAGCGCACCACATCCGCGTGACCCTTGTAAGCTGCGATCATCAGGCAGGTGTTGTCATATTTGTTGGCAATACTAATGTCAGCATGATGCTCCACTAAGTAGCGAACAATGTCCAAACGACCATCAAAACAAGCAGCCCGCAGTGGAGTGGAGTTGGTGACAGTGGTGTGGTTTACATTGGCGTTGTGAGACACCAGCAAACGCACCACCTCAAAATGCCCTGCACCTGCAGCACACCAGAGGGCTGTGGCCCCATCGATGACATATCTGAGGGACAAAGTAGAGAAAGAAAAGAAAAGTTAGTTTAATAAAGCTTAACGCGGGTGACTCTCTGAATAACCACACTATAACGCTTCTACGTGTATACGTTCAGATGAAACGAGAGCCATGAGCGATGCTACACTTAGTATCACATCTGTAGGTCGAAGCAAACTACGCAAACAAAGTTAATAGAAGTGTAGTCACGCAGATTCTCAAGTATCCGTGCGCTTACCCATCAAATCTGACCGTGCCTGTCTGCTCTGTGTCCACCCGGTAATGATCCAAGAGCAACCTGACAACTTTGTCATGTCCGTTTCGAGCGGCGATTATGAGAGGAGTAGAACGTTGGCCAGCTAGATGCGTCACATAGTTCAGTAGGTACCGCGTTTCAGATTCGGGGTGGTTCAGAAGAAGAGCGGCCAGTGTCAGGACTCGGCCTTCGCTTGCCGCCTTGTGAACGTACCCAGCCAACGACTCCATTCAGGCCACCGGCACCTCCTTCTTCTTCGCAAGTATCGCCCTCGGGATTCACAACGCAACTCGCCTCCCATTAAAATGTCCGACGAGCTCAATGCTCACATGAAAAACACAGACATGATGGTCTTGGGGTCGACTGTGTCCACACCCATTTTTACGAAGTATCCGTCAAGGTGCATTAATCAGAATAAGTCGGTCTTTTCGACGGCTAGGTAGCTAACGTGTCGCCTAGATTATGCTAGCAAGCTAACACCTCAACAACCAATATATTGTAACTAGCGAAGACTAGCAAAATGTTGGTAAGCTTAATCAACTCGTTATTTTTTACACATGGACACGAAATGTTTCAACAAGATACTGCTCACTCCCCATCTTGCGATTAAATCTCGGAGTTGCCGGCTAACTTTGTTGTCCTTTGACTTTGCTAATCTAGCAAGTATTTAAGGCGAGTATCGTTGTGATAGCCAGTATTAGCTACCTTGTGCTACCTTGTAGAAGAATAAATAATTTGACCGAGCCTCTGTTCCTGCTCGTAGACTTCGTTTAAAAGCTGCTAGTGGTTTGGTCCTTTAAAAATATACATTCAGAGTTCCTATTAAATCAGCTGCCTTTTACCCTTACTACAGCTAGCCAAATAACGAAGAAGAGTTGTCACTAAAGTTGTTGGTAACAGCGACCGGATGTGTCAGTTATATCTTTCCTGTTTGTTGTAACACAGAATTTTCCTTGGAAGATCAGTACCGCGGAACCTTTGCCTGGGCGCCGCTATATGTATGACAGTAAACCGATTTAAAGTGAGTAACAAGATAGAATCAATACATGAGCGGAAAGGTATTTATATATGCCTCTTTGAAACCAAAATTTTATTGAGAAGTTGCACAAACTCTTTACGGTAGTCAGTCAGTGCGGCTTTCTAGGCAAACAAGATGTATAAAAAAGCGGGCAGTGATGTCAGTTACGTAGTAACAGTTCTTCACTGAAGTTACAGAATTAAACTGATCTCTGTGACATCTGTTTGTTGGACGGTAGACATTATATAGCCTTCCGTGGAGTACATTTATTTTCAAATGATCAAGAATACTAACTCACCGAAATATTCTAAATAACTTGGCTGTAAAAGAGGGATAAGCTGAGCGGTCCATTAGGATATAGGACGAAGAAAGTCCTAAATACATTTGCTATACAGTGGTAACCTACAATTTTGTATCTTAAATATTAATACAAGCATAATCGTTATTCGCCTGCCTACGGAGTTATTTCCTTGACCATCACTGCGACTTGCAGGATCAACTGAAAATGGAATGTTGTGTGACGTCTTCCTTATTTTATGTTCTTTGGTCGACATGCCGGAAGTTCTTGCTTCAGGTTCAAATGTGCATTCCATTAAATAATCTGGACCGTCCCGGCCAGTTTTTAATTTATGGGGGAATTTCGGGGCCTCATCTCTCAGAAAATTCAGTTTGAGCCTTGAGCTTTACTCAGGGGAGCTTGCAAATATATGTGAAACTGAGTAGGATCAATGAGTAGGATATGTATTGATGTGTTTATTTGTCAAAAATAAAAAAGATAGAAAAGAACACTAATGCCATTGGAATTCAGTTTGCCCAGTTTCGACTGCCTTAGCGTGGTTCGATTGGTACGAAAGATAATAGCTATTGTGCTGATACAACAGGGTGCCATATATATTCAGATCACAGATAGGCTATATGAGATTTTAAAGTGCTAGTTTTAATGTTTGGGTCCAACTGTGATCTGAAGAGGAAGAAAAAAGAAAATATTTACAATACTCTATATTAGCCCAATGCTAGCACTGCGCTTTAACCCCTCATTTTAATTTCTTCTTCTGATTTTGTTGTTGCTACAGCCAATATAAACATTTTAAGGCTGTATTAAATAAAATACGCGTTTGAGAGAGAAACCTACACATATCTGTCCCCTTAACGTGATGTTTATTTGGACGTGGTCTGCACAAATCCTAAAACGCTTTTACAAGGAGGGGAGTAAAAAGAAGGATTAGTGGTTAATCTGCAACCTACATTGTAACCCCTCTCAATTTTATTACGATGGACGGAAATTAGGATAATGCAGGTTTGTTTTGGAACATATCTGGAATATTGGAAATTAAATTTAATTCTATAATCTTGTCAGATATTTTCAAAGGTTATTAAACTCTACGAGTACGACAGCTGGGGTTGAGATAAACTAATTTCCCCCACGTCAGGGACCTCGCTTCTTGTGTTACACTGTCACTGTAGGCTAAGCGTTTAGTCTAGTGCTACTTTGCGAATACAGTGGACAGCAGCAGTTTGTGAACTGAAACGCGTGTCGTCTTTTGATGCGTTTTAAGAGAGAAATTGTGCTTTTTCTCCTCACTGTGGTCTGCGAACGACTCTTACAGAAGCGAAGGAGGAACGAGAAATACTGATAACCTCAAGCATCTTCATGGGACAGTTTAACGGAAAATGCAACCCACTCTGCGGAAGCGGCAGAACGCTGCCATCCAAGGGTCTACCTTTCTCTCTAGGTTTGAATATTGCTTTTGAATTATATGGAATAATAGCTTTCCAATAGTCTGAATCGTGATGGTTTATCAATAGTTTGTAGCCTTTTTGTAGTGCCAGATAGTGAGAATTGCTGTTTTCACGAGCACAAATTGTCCTCTTTATATATGTAGGCACACACACACACACACACACACACACACATATATATATATATATATATATATATATATATATATATATATATATATATATACACCCTATTTTTGCTTGAAGTTAGTATGCAGCAAGCTCAATGCAACGGCAAAACTTTACACTGTAATTTAGTGAAAATGTGTATGGGACAGAACCTGTTCAGGGTATCCATTACAGCAGGACTGACAGGGTCAGTGCCTCCCTTGGGGAATCTGTCACATGAAAACTCTGGGCGGGCTCCACCTGAGAGACAGCACGCAGAAAGGTGATATCCCACCACCTCAGCTGCGAGCTACTGTCTCTGAGCTGGTTTTTGAAACCATCCTGTAACAAGAGAATATTGAATGGGGATTTGAAGGGTAAAAATCAGATGCGATTAGAGTGCATTATCCAACAGAGAACACAGGATGCATCATATGCTCAACGCGTCATTTCTACTGAGGGATGAGTGACGAGGAACTGGGCTGTGGGGAAAATGTCTGCTCCAAGCTCATGCATTTGCAGTGCTTAACAAGTCTACATGCTGAGTAGCAAGGCTGTGTTCTGTCTTGCAGACTAACACAGAACTAACCACAGGCATTGGACATCTTTCCACAGTGTAGAGATCTTTCTGATTTATGACCTACATCTGATGTATGATTCTACAAACCAAGGTTTCGTGCACCTCGACAAAGCATCTGTGTGTTGATGACTCCTGATAGACAGCAAAATGTTTCTCCACTTGTTAACTTAGAATAAGCTTTTTATGAACTCAGTGTATCAAATTGTGTGTATCCCAAAAGCTATGTGTAAGCATTTTTGCCACATGTTCATTTGGTCTGACATTTATCTTTAACATAAATGCAGATTTTAATCTTCTCCTTCTTTCACAGACATGGGTCTAAAAATGTGGATTCTTCACTGAAGAAGCCTCAGTTTCACTTAGATCTTTGGTTGTGTTTTACCGTCCAGAACTGGCTGCTAGACTTAGGAAGGCCCATTGTCATGGTGAGGAAGTCCAACAAATGTCACAACTATCTACACATATATGTCTGCTGTAGCTGTGGAATTCAAATGACACACATTACACTTGTCAGTCTTTGGATAGTCTTCACCTTTAACTTGCCTCCTATTTCAGATTGTTTTTCCGCTAGAGTGGTTTCCTTTGAACAGACCCAGTGTTGGAGACTGTTTCCACATGGCCTATAATATCATCACTCCTTTTCTTCTGCTTAAGGTAACTACTTTGAGGGTAACTGTGAATAGTAGACTTGGTGCACTGAAGTTATTGAGGGAAAGAAGACTGAGATGGAGAGTGAGAGCACTGCACCTGAGAGACAGAGAGAATATCCTAACAGAGAGTGTGCTGTATAGAGTTAAGAGTGAGCCGACCTGATTTGAAGGACTGAACCGAGTCACAAGTGTTGATCCATGAGTGAAACAAATGTAGATGATGGTGAGAAGGTCTCAGTTCTCTAGAACAGAAAAAGACCTGTCATCAGGCCGGTTGCTTCTTTGTGGCATTAGCTCTGGACATTTAAGGTATGGTAAGTTCAAGTGCTCAGAGCTGATTCAGAGGTGGGAATTGAGGTCAGAGTCGGCTTTACCACTGGATGCTGTTTAGATGAAACCCACTTTACCCCACCTCTCAGGAGGACTTAAAGGGGCCATCGGTTTGCAGGAACCTCTAAATGACGTCTTGGGAAGGGGAGGGAAAAAATGGATGGTTTGAGCTAATGTATGTGGCAGACTGTTGAATGGAAGTGTGCTGACCTTTGCATCTCGTACTGAATACAGAATCTCTTAGACCTTTAGACAGACTATGTGCCATCTCCAGAGAGGACTTGACTGTCAGCTCTCGGTTAACTCTGAATGTCCCTTTGCGGACAAGTACATTTTACCTACAAAACTGATATTGTACCACCAGAGCAGCAGCTGTGCCATTGTATGAGGGAGTTCTTAGAAAGGAGCCAGGATAATATGTGGCCCTCAGTTAATGTGAAAATGTTTAGTAGTATGTGTCTGGGAATTTTACAGGGTGTTAAGTATATGTATTTAGTCTTTTTGGGGGGACGGAGTCGCTCTGGTAGAGTTTTGGACAGGGCTGTGGAGTCGGAGTCGGAAGCAAAATTGGGTTAGTGGAGTCGGAGTCGGAAGCAAAATTGGGTTGTCGGAGTCGGCGGTACCATAAATTGAGGAGTCAGAGTTGGTGTCGAAGGTTTTGTGTACTGACTCCACAGCCAACTCCACAGCACTTCTTTGTAATAAAGCAGTGCTGTGGAGTCGCAGTCAGAAGCAAATTTGGGTTAGTGGAGTCGGAGTCAGAGTCGGAGTTTGAGTCAGTGGTGCTATAAATTGAGGAGTCGGAGTCAGAGTCGGAATCGAAGGTTTTGTGTAGCAACTCCACAGCCCTGGTTTTGGAAACAACCTTAGAATAATTTCTATGCATGTTTATGATTTTCCTCAAGATGTTTCTGTAGGATATTTTAAGTTTACTGACGGAATAGGACACTCTCCTGAAGGGCAAATCATCACCACCGAGCAGTGTAGTGATGTAATTTATTTGTTTTGTGTGTCTTCTTTTTCTTTGTTTTCCTTTGTGCCAGCTCATAGAGCGAAGCCCAAAGACATTGCCACGCTCTGCAGTCTACTTGTGTATCATTACCTTCGTCATGGGTGCCAGCATTCACTTAGTGGGCGACTCAGTCAACCATCGCCTCATTCTCAGTGGCTACCAATTACACCTGTCAGTCAAGGAGAACCCCATTATCCAAAACCTCAAACCTGCCACACTGGTACTCTGTCTCTAACCTTATATAAATACTGCAAAATGCACTTAGCACATTATGCCTCACCAGCCCATTTGCTTCCAGTGTCTCCACATGCCATGCATTCCAAATATTGTCTTCTTTTTCCAACAGATTGATTCATTTGAACTTCTTTATTTCTATGATGAACATTTCGGCCACTTTATGTGGTAAGTGCTAAATATAAAATATATGATATACATATAACAAATAAATTAATTAAGAAAAGTGAGAGTTGGATGAACTTTTTCATGTTTTACATCATAATTATGAGTATGTTTTCCATTAGATTTTTTTTTTTCAGAATTTGAAAAAGAAAAGAGGACAACATAGTTCTAAAGTACGCAAGCAATTTTTTTGCTTGATGCTCTCCTCAACAGGTACTCTCCCCTCTTCCTCATTCTCTTCCTCTACTTCACTGGCTGCTTCACTCACATTAAGGAGGAGAGGAGGATGCCTCTTTCTGCTTGGCTACTCCTGGGTCCTAGTGCCCTTTATTATTGGTAAGTGACACTCCTCCACGTTCTCACTTCTGTTCAGCAACTGACAACATGAAAACCAGAGGATACAGTCAGCGAGACCCTGTAATTCAAGAGCTATTGTCTTCAAACCCTCTGAGACAGAATGACATGTATTCTCCTCTTTGGAGAGAAGCTTTTGCAGATTTTACCCGGTCTGCCACTTGCAGTTAGAAAGCTCAACTTTTCCCTAGCAGTCTTGCCACAATAATTAATTAATGGCTCTCACTGCTTTAAAGGAGGATCCACCATTAGTGATACCTCCTGCACTGCGGTTCGCGCGTGGCTCCAGGCCAGGCTGTCGTCTCATCTGACACAAGTAAAACATGGGGGGGACACCCTTGGTTTTCAGTGTCAGACTTAAACACAGTTTACAGGCTGTGTCTAGAGTGCTGCTGTCATCTGAGTGTCATGTCATCGTTCACAAAACATTTATCTTTGCTGATATTCTGCTTTTTTAAAATCTTTTTTTTTTTTTTTAAGATTTTTTGCCTTTAGCCTTTTCTATCTCTGGAAATATTTGGTCACACATCATAGAACTATACTCTTGTTGGACTATTTGTGTAAAAGCACTTTATATCCTTTTACCAAGGCTAACAGTAAACAGTGAGGTGAGGGCAAAGCAGTGTAACATAAATTCATGTAAATGTATTCATGTAAGTTTACCTTCACTGGAATGATAAAACAGACTAGCTGAGCTGAATAGTGAGTAACAAAGGCTGGAATATAAAGAGCCTTCTGAAAGGGTATATGTAGTGGATGTAAAAGAAGAAAAACTTGGTGCCTGTATATACTTCAAGTGCAAATTGTGTGAATTTTGAAATTCTCTGACCATTTAAATGAGTTCAGGCTACTATAAGAATTAGGTTTAGAATAGATTTAGGGTGAGAGAAACTTCAAGATACAGAGACTTAAAAACAGACTCAGAGCCTCTCAATTAGTTATACATAATGGGTTTAAGATATCGTAGCTCTAGACCATGTATGTGCTTTAACTAGACTCAGGTGAAATTCCAATCAATCAGAGGAGGCTTGTATTGGGCTTATGATTAGATTTCTTGTGTGAATGTGCATTAAGGTATGTTAATGTAACTATGTGCATATGCTGTTTCTGTGTGTGTGTGTGTGTGTGTGTGTTGAAGTACTCAATTCTTTTCATCCCCTCTTTGTGCTGTAGGTATCTAGTAACAGAAGGGCAGATCTTCATCCTGTTCATCTTTACGTTCTTTGCCATGACAGCCACGGTAATGCACCAGAAACGAAAAGGATTTGTCCCAGACAGCAACGGTCTGTTCCTGCTGGGCAGTTTCTCTGTGGTACTGCTGCTGCTGACAGTGTGGGTGGCCTGTCTGTGGAATGATCCTGTCCTGCGCAAGAAGTACCCCGGTGTCATCTACATCCCCGAGCCCTGGGCCTTCTACACACTGCACGTCAGACGCGATGGATAACAACACCAGTCATCCCAATCCAGGAATCCACCAGCATCATTTCCCCAAGAGTCTTCACTGTAACCATTTTCTCCCCCTGGCCTTGATTCCTAAGGTACTTGTCTTGGGCTGGCCATGCACTTTGGTCATCAAGGGCTAGAGTTCAGTAGAGTTCAGGTGATAGGTAGTACTCATCTTTTCATTTTAGACAAACTTGTTTCCCCAGGAGGGAAACATATATGTGTTCTTTGGAAAAGAAAACACAGAGGGCAGCTATACCAAGGTTCTGAATAACCTCTTCTTTACCTAGATATACTGACAATGTGGTTTATGTCCTGTTTTTTCCGCCATGCATTGCTAATGTACTACTGTTTAAAACCAGGCCCTGGAGGTTATTGGTCTGATTTTTGTCTGAACTGCAGTCCCTTGGTGATGGCATATCATTCAAACATACCACATGGATATTTTGTTTGTAAAACATACAGACCAGTTCAAGCAACGTTGCAGACAAACACAACAAGGTTAATATAAGTCTCAGCTGAGCCATAAAGAAACCAATATATGCAATGTGTATATGTGTGTGTGTGCGCACGCGCGAGCGAGCGTGTGTGCATGTGTGTGTGTCTGTGTGTCTGTATGTGCGTGCGTTTGGCCATCAGAGTTATGGTCTTAAGGAAGGGCTCCTATCGTGTTTATGTCCCAGGGAAAAAATAAATAAATAAATAAAAATAAATCTGTTTGTTATTTGTTTGATCCAACAGAACCTGCTACTACATGTGTGCTATGGTAAAAATCCTATTTCTAAAATATTCCTTTTTATACCTACCTCTTCATTACCTCAGATAACTGTTACGTTACATTTTCTGGGCAATTATGAAGAATGATATTTTTCACATTTTTGAATGTTAACCTGTGTAATAACCTCATGGTTCATTTCAGAATTTTATTTCATTGTCTCCAAGTAGCTTTTATTTGAGATGCTGATCCATTGGAATAGATAAATAAAATAAAAAGTGTAGTCCACAAACAGTGACAAGTCATATCTTCATATATATAATATTAAAGTCCGGACACAGATTATATCTGTGATTTTATATATATATATATAAAATCACATATATTTTCTGTGTCCGGACTTTAATTTCGATCTTACAGCCAACTGCTAGTCTTTTTATTTTTAAATTCAGCAACTAATCAAATACTGCTGGCATGGTTTAGCAACAGTGTAAGGTACGTGTTAATTAGAAACAGTATGACTGTCATTATTTGAGATTCTAGCTTAACAATTTCATAATAGAACTGGCATGTTTGATGATGCCAGAGATTATATTTAACATATTTCCAAAAGTAGGAATATAAGCAGTTGCAAAATGAACATCATGACAATATGGTGGTGGACCAAAATATGTATTTGTGGGCAGCTTGTGTGTGTGCTTGTGTGTGTGTGTGTGTGTTTAGGGAGATGATTGAAAGTAATTTTCCAAGAATAAAGAACCTGAGTGTGTCCTTTGGACCATTCAGTTTGACAAAAAAGTAATTTATTTCAATAATAACAGCAGAGCCAAAAATTTCATGTCATGACATTTCTATTACTATTTTTAAAACAAATTAACATTAAATCTTAGGTAACATTTTTTAGTTTTCTATGCTGTTCTCCATTCACAAGCTATCTGCGCACTGCTGGGCCTTGGTAGTCTTTTGCTTACATTTAGTTTTTCAGCATTTACCTCCAAGCAATCTGAATGTATACAAAGCATTTAATAAACATAACATTTTCGTATGATTTGCAGAGGACAGGAGTGCAGTGTTGGCCTACATTAAAGGAATGGCACGGAGAACCGTTTTTCTATTTAGTATCGTATATTTAGTAACCTGTAGCAGAAATCATTTTTGAATATCCTGTAATAATGTTGTAGCAACGGTTGTTACAATGGCTGAGCAAAACGATTGTGTGACGTAGGAGGAATATTGTTCCTTGACACAGCTCCCCGAACTCCACCTTTGCAAAGGTAGGGTAGGATTGTGAGAACGCACTTAACTGAGAACAACCCAAACCAGCAATACATTCCGGGGGATACTTAACTCAGAGCCTGGTAAGCACAATGACGTGAAGACAGAAATCGTGAATTTGACCAATACACAAGGCATAGGCGAGACACAAACAACCCCACAGCTAAAACTTTTTATTACAGCTCACGTGGTCAGGGCCCAGCGCTTGCTGTCCAAATTCTTGTTGCTCTCCCAGCACAACACCGTTTCTGATTGCAGTTTGTGCATCAAACGCAGTAGTTTACAGAATAATGATGTCTGTGTATTTTGATCGAGGACTACCAGACTGTAAAAAACTGTAAAACTCTCAGTAATCTCATTATCCCTCATTGATAACAAACTACGTTGTTATTAGTTAATTTGTGATTCCTTTTGAAATCACGTATCAAGACACGTGATCAGTAATCTGGAACTCCTGTCAGCCTGACAAGAGATCTGAAAGGAAACGATAGGAACGGGTTATCACAACCGGGCCCCTAAAGGGACTGATCTGTTATACACGCCTAGAAAACTATGGCAAGTATTGCGCAATTGTTCGATGTCCAGTGTTTATAAAAACTAAAACTTTTAACCTTTGGCAGTGTGTCTTTTCTTGCATTAAGTGTCTTCTTCGTTCTAGGCGAAGTTATTCAGTCACGGCGAAATAAACGGTAAGGAGTTCCGTTCGCTTTATTTTAGTAGTCTTGACTTGATATCGCCAGATAGGATACATCTCGAAAGGTGCGCTCACCTTCAGACAGAAGATTTTAGAACTAAAATGACAGCGAAACCTTGCTCCGGAAAATTTCTCTGTTCACGCTTCGAAAGGAGGGAATAGCAACAACCCGATTAATGTCAATTCTGAGCATTTTTCTTGTGATTGCAAAAACTGCCAAAACATCCCACTGCATTTTTTTTTCCAAACTGCCATTGCAGTTGAATTCATCTGGGTTTGCTTACAAAGCGGTGTTTGTACTAGCGATAGGATAAAGACAATATGCTTACCGAGGCATGCCAAAATTCGTTCTAGATTCGGGGCAAATTGTTTGCCTCTTTATGTATTTATAAGTGTTACTTGTGTCTTCTATCACATTATGCTACGTCATTCACAGTGCTGATTGTCGAACTTCGTTTTCACCAACAGTGTATATGTGAAACTTAAGTGAAAGTTATGCTGCAGGCTGTGTTGATGCATCCTAATGTATTTTAAGAATAAGCTGTAGTACAAAGGCCAGGACTGCTGAAGGGTCCAATTAATCCATCATTGAACATTTATGAGATGCAACTGTAGATATCCTCCCTAATTAAGATTTTTCAAAAACCATCTTTATGCTTTTGTAGCCTCAGTTCTCAGTGAACTTTAATGAATTCACTGGGGGCCCTTGGGTGTTAAGAAGGAAGCTCACAATTTTGGCATATGGACTCATTATAATGCTCATCTCAGTTTGAAAGTACCTCTGATTTTTTTCCAACAGACTTTTAGATTTGTAGCCCTCTTTCATCTTCCCAAAACACCCATGACCAGTAACGACATAAAGTGCACATTAACGTGTACTGATTCATCTCTCTGTCATATGTAGCAATTAAACGATTTTTAAACGCAAAAAAAAAAAGGTTAACTTAAACTACAATAAACATTTATTACTATCGGTCTTCTAAAGCAACTTAACAAGCATGCTGAAAAATTACATGAGGCAGATGTTGTGGCAGAAAAAATGCTTTTATGTTGGTTGGTCAATTTGTGTACATGCAGAATTGACTTGAATCTTTTAACCTTTGTTTCAGAATTCAAGGAATGCTTTTCACTCTACGATAAGAAGCACAGGGGAAAAATAGAGGCCAGTGACTTAATTACTGTGATGCGCTGCCTTGGCACCAGTCCCACCCTGTCAGAGCTGGACAGACATTTGCAAATCCATAAAATAGGTACAGCCTATGTTCATCTGTCTGTATTCATTGTGCGGTCCTCATACTCACTTCTGTGCACCTTTAAAATCTCATATTGATGATTCCAGGCCATTTCAACTAAGCTGGGTTTGGATTCAAAGAGTTTTTATAATACCTATTAGCATTCGATTCCATCAGTCTTTGACAAAGTCAGCTTTTGTGTGCTTTTAGATCAGAGCAGTTTTTGAACCAATCCCAGTCATTCCTATGTGATGGAAAAGGATACTCTCGCTTATTTGCTGTATTTCTTGCATTTATTTTATTGTATTTACTTATTTGGTATCCTCTAGTGTTGTTGCCTGTTATTTGTTTAGGCTGCTGTTACAACACAGTTTCCACCTGGGATCAATCAAGTACTCATCTGTCATCTATTTATTACACTCTCAGTCAGCTTTTGACTAAAGTTCAAAGCAAATTTTGTGTCACTATCTTCTTATATCACTATATTATACTGTCAAGCATTTAGGATGGTGATTCAGAAAAGGCATCTAGTGAAATTAGTGCCATGTCGTTAGCAGCTGTGTTGATAGTGCTCTCCTAGCTCCTTGGGCGGTGATGTGATTTATTTTGTCTCTGCTCGTGCCAGATAAGAATGGGGACCTAGACTTCTCCACCTTCCTGAACATCCTGCATAAGCAAATGCAGCAGGAAGACCCACAGACAGAGATCCTGGAGGCCATGCGCATGACAGACAGGCAGAAGAAGGGTTATGTCCTGGCATCAGAGCTCAGGGCCAAGCTCACAGGACTGGGGGAAAAGCTAACGGATCAGGAGGGTAAGCGCGGGCAGACTCAGAGTGCCAGGAGACATGGCAGGGTGCCGTTAGGTGGAGTGCCAGATTCGAGCATATAGGGAAAACCCCCATCTAAACACGTGCTTGAATTCTTCCTTAGGTTAAATGTGTGATTGCCCTTCTTGATATGTCCTTGTTGGCCAAATGGGACACCTTAGTGTTGTTGAATGTAGAATAAGCATTATAAATGTGTCCTGCAATCAGGTTATTTTATCAGTTTAAAAAGAAGATGCCATCTCTACCTAAATATTTTTCAAAATGTAATTGGTTTCTTTGGCTTATCCTCCCTTTTTTCCTTTTCAGTGGATGAATTGTTTAAGGAGGCAGGTGTTGGCCCTGATGGACATGTTTGCTATGAAGCATTTGCAAAGAGCCCCCTGACTACCCACCATTAAGAAGGCATAGACAGCGGAAATCTCTTTGTTGTCAATTGACTCTATAAATGCATTCCAGAACATTTTCATTGCTTTCACTAGGCCTGGACTCATCAGGATTTAAAGGGCAATTTGTCATTGTTTATATAAGTACACCAGTAAAAGACAAGCCTGTCAGCGTTTGTTGAGGTTATTTGAGAGGTACTCAATCTCTTCGAAAGGTGCTATTAAATAACTACTAACCCAGGAGCACATGTCATAAATTAATTCTTTTAGTGGTGTTCTCACTAACCCTCATATATCATTTGTAAGTGTTTGTCTCGGTGCCAAATAGCGCCAATAATTAACTTAACTGGTATGGTTGCCTACTCCACATTTGATGTGCAAACGTGTGTTTATGTGTTACTAGAGTGAGCAAGCAGATGAGGGATCTCAGCTGGAAAAATGTTATTATTTTCAAGGCAAAGCTTGTTATTGTTTTTCCCTCACCCGTAAAACCATATTTTCAGTACTGAAGTTCCATCCCGTAAAGAGCCTTTACGTAGAATTGATTTTTAAAATGGCGTTACAGTGCCACCTAGTGTCTGTACATTCGCACTGGATATATGCCATTAAACAAAGAGACTAATTATGGACTGGACTGAAGCATGATCGTAATTTTGTAGTCTAAGTAATTTTGTCCGTCAGAAGGAGGAGACGACGGACGATGTCTGACGGACGGAGTCTGGACACGACAGAGGCTCATTCGTTTAACTGTTTTCAGCTTTTACATTCCATTTCTTAGCTTGCTGTCGTAATGCCAGCCTTAACAGCACATACATGATCGATGGTGGTTTTCAGATCAGTTAAACTACTTTTTGACAGAAGGGCTTTGTCAGTTATTTTTATTTTACAAGGATACAGTAGGTTATACTATCTTAACGGGTCTTCCCTTGTGTTGATCATCATCTTAATAAAAGCTCGATCCTTTGCAAGGTAGCTATTCATAACGTTTCATGTTTTAGAATAGCCTCATAAATGGCAATCTGTTCATTCAGAGTTTAAAATGTACACCTGAAATTGTTATGAACGAAAGGCTGAGGACAATGCTCCGCACTTTTATAGACAGAAATATATATTTAGGCTACATAATAAATGATATCATCGAAATGAATGATTTTGACATTGCTTGCCTCGAAATATTTAACAGAATTAGGCTTTTTCTTGTCATTTTTTCTTGCTAAATGGGTAATTTTCTGTGTTTCATGGCTTATCCGATGGCTCTGAATTGATTTGTTGTCAAGTGTGGTCGTTAGCTGGTGTATATCCTTCTGTTAGCAATAAACTTCACCTGTAAATCCGTGCCACGCCTGTTTAAAGTCCATCATAAGCTATGACACAAGTGACAGTTGTTAATTAGATGAAATAACAGTTTCTAAAGGCTCATATCAACGTGTTTTAATCGTGTTTATGGAGACATCAAACATCGCCAAGATAAGATAAAACTTTATTACTCCCTGTACAATCGACAGTTAGTGGCAGTGTTTACATTCATTTCCTTGGGAGCATACACATTACCGATAACATTTAGCTACAGACATTTATTACAGATACAACTAACAGATGTTTCTCCAGGGACATTCCTATTCCCTTGGGATAATTGTATTTTCCGACTCTAACTTCGTAACTGTCCACTGTTTTCATTCAAACTTTCGAACTGAACCGGAAAAGACCTCCAATGTTAAAATAGCAAAAGTGATAAATCGACTTATCACGTTTCTGCTCGTTTTTTCTAACTGTGCTTTTTTCCAATATACGAACAAAGTGCTAAAAAACCAGTAATACATACAGAATCCAACAATTTATTAAGATAATCTGTACAAGTCTGGTGCGGTGCGTATGCGTGATTGCATGTCAAACATCAAAGACATAAACTTTGTTTTGCAATTAGAAGTCTACTAAAGCAGAATGAACGTTCATGCATTCGGTCTGCCTCTCGTCACGTAAAATCAAAACAACATATATACTTTTTTTACGCACAATTGTGCAGACATTTCACACCTGAAACTTCAATACCAGTGAGATAAATAATTTTCATTGTGACTGTATTGTAGCCGATGAGGTTTAACTTAGGTTTCAAGTTCATATTCTCGCGCAGCGCATTGTGTCCATGAGTTTTACACCTCGTTGCAGAATTTATCTCAGCGGTGAACAGTTTGATGAGGGCACATCATCGCACTGTCCATTTAGTACAGACAGTCTACAGGTATCGGTTTCTATTACATTCAGAGGCATCACAGCCTGGCTGTCTTCGTGCTCTGCTTTTGTGGTCGCAGAGAACGGGCGTATCTGGTAGGTGTTGGACATCGCAGGTGAAGATATCCGCCAGAACAAATCCTTTAACATTTTCCTGAATTCTCTTCTCATAAGGCAGTATAAAACTGGGTTCAAACAGCTATTTGCATGCGCAAGACAAATGGTCACTGGGAAAACATATGTATGCACCATGTAGAATGTTTTATCCCAGTGAACCAAATTAAATTTCACGAGGACACCCCAAAATGTGATTGCTTGATTTGGCATCCAGCAAATGAAGAAGGAAAGTACCACAATGGTGACTGATTTAGCAACTCTAGACCTTCGTTTTGGGAGATTGTTGTTCATGCTTCGCAAGCGAATGAATCGGAGAAGCAACAAATAACAAATCGATACAATCAGCATTGGGAAAACAAAAGCAACCAAGATTTTCTGTAAATGATATAGAGCATGCCAATAGTGACCATCTGGAAACTTGAGTAAGCAGAGTTTTTCTCCGGCGACCGTCCTTACTGTTGAGAATATAGGTGTTGGTGCCGTTGCCACTGTTGCGAGAACCCAGAGAAGAGCGCTCACCCACTTTACTGAGCAGGTTTTATGCCTAGTTCGGTCCTTCAGAGCAGAGGCAACAGACCAGTAGCGCGTTATGCTCATAGCAGTCAGAAAGAAGACGCTTGCGTACATATTCATAACAGTTACTGAGAGAATAATCTTACACATTGCATGCCCGAACGGCCAGCTGAAGTCCATTGCAGTGTCCACTGCCCAGAACGGCAGTGTCAGGACAAACTGGAAGTCAGTTACGGCCAGGTTTAAGATGAAGAAGTTGATGGTTGACTTCTTTCTTGCATGTCTCACCTTCATCAAGAAAAAGACCAGCAAGTTCCCTACTAAACCCACAGCACACACTACTGAATACACTATGGATATCATTATCCTAAGCGCAGGGGTGGCATCCGCCGAAACATCGATGTCCTCCAGGCTGCTAAATCTGTCACTGTCGGAGCTGCTGAAGTTGTTGCCGCTGAGGTTAAAAGACTCCGCCATTCTGTCTGAAAAATATTCGTTCCCAGGTGTATTCACCTGCAGCAAGCTGTAAACCGATTGCATATCACCGTTTACCCTTTATAATTAAAGTAATCTGAAAAACAAACATAGGAGCATAACCACCTATGCTTCATGACACGCTCATATTGCCCTCACAGGGTTTGGGGATGCGCCTACCACGACATTGTTCTGTTTGTAAAGCTCTAGCTGCGTTCCGCAGTCGGCTTAATACTTGGGCAACTTGAAACGCCTGCCCATGAAGGACGACGATTGGTCAAAGTAATTCTGAGTGACAGTGGTCAGGCAGCAAGACAAGAGCAATAAAACGTGGTAATCAAAGGAAACTGCGTCTTCGAGACAAAGAAGCTGTGGTGAAAAGCACTTTTTGTCCTGTATTATGATCGACAAGTAGACCTCAGTTACTAACTTACGCTAATTGAGCCTACGACTCTGTGGCGATAACCCGTTTGTTATATCTATGCATATTTTAAATGAGCCAGGTATTGCGCTTGTGTTATCATCAACACCCTGTCCAGTATCTGTTCAGTTACAGTTATCCCTACGAAAATCCCAACGTTAGCGCGCTCTGCATAATTTCCACTGAGTAATAAGCAAAGTGGTTATATTTAATAAACCCCAGAACAACTTATGTCGTAAATTCGGCTAAATGACTGGTTGGAAAGAGGAAGTTTCGCTCTCATTGGGTTAGTATAATGTAATCACAAGTCGTAAATTACTGTTTACCTAAGATATTTGGCCAGGCTTTTCGTGCTCTGTATACGGTGCTGAAAGAACAGCGCACGGACACGCTAGAAATAGGAGAAAATAATATGGTGACGCTTTATGTAATTCTTTTCAAAATGCAAATTTAAACAAAAAATTCTGATATATCATTTTGTGATACAAATATATTATTAAAAGTAATACTGTCACTCGTACAGTAGGGGCTAAAGAACACGGAACTCATAGGACAGTCACTTCTCTTCAGTATTGTATTTGCTCTGTGGTCGTTGGACTAATTTTGCGAATGCATCCTCATTGTTAATAATTGCCAGGCTAACACATTTACTCCAATATGGCTGACGTTGTGGAGATCACACGCCCTCCTAAGTTGCGATATGGATGACCAGGGAAAAATCTTATAGACAACTGTCAAATATTATAAATCCTGTAACTGATTAACGTGTCCTGGTTTTGACCAAGTAATTTCTGGTCTCCAGGTCCTTTGTGAGTTTGCCGTTTGGTGGCATCATTAATGCATGGACCAAACAACAACGGTAGTGGATATATCAAATAAACCCGTTTTATTCACCGGTATTATCCAAATTTTCTGGGTTATACATTATGACTCTTAATTAATAAGACGAGAAACAGCATTCGAGTTACAGCACAGTTACAAATGAGGACCTATGACAAAGTAATTCATAAGAATATTTTTTCAGTCTAAAAAAGTTCTTACCCAGTCTTCCACTTCACTTCCCTTACCAGTGCTCTTGTTCTAATGACATGCGTATAGATTATAAGTATCTCCATATTCCTGTAATGCAACTGCTTGAACACTCTAAGGTCTAAGGACTCATCAAGGCACAATAAAGGGACTCAGAGTGTAATGTATAGACTGAAATCAAATAAAGTACTTTTCAATCTTTGACAGTACATTTAACCTCTCTCTTGCATTGTGTAATCTATAAAATGAGTATCTTTTGATTACAATTTTGAGCATGGCTCTGTTCATCAGTCTGCATTGGAAAGTATCTCCATCTCTCTTTACTACAGAGATGGAGATCTAAACTGCAGATACAGTTTGAAGTATTGCATTCAGTTGTACAGATCACCCATCTGAAACTTTTTTTCATTTTTGTTACATTCACGCTACAAGATCTCCTTTATTGATACATATTTTTGTATATCATGTTTGGGGTAGCTATTCACATTTTCAGGCAATCCCAGGAATAGTCTCAATTCAATACTAAAGGAGCGCTATTTTTGGTGAGCAGCAAAATTGCAGAGTTTGAAATACCAGTGATGACACACAGTTCTTGACTCTGCTGTATGCAAACAAATGACAAAAAAAAAAAAAAATAAGGTTTGCTCTTTGCACTGAGACTGGTGCTATATAATCCAGGGCTCAAACCAAAATGTCCTTTTGATTCTTCTGTCAGCTAACAATTGTGTGTCTCTGCTTGGTTGAGGAGTGTGCATATTTCTCAGCTTGATGTCGGCCTGTAATTAATTATGAGGTACGGTAAGAGGCAGCATAAACTCCAGTTCTCAAGCACAGGATCTTCTTGTTCTTAAGTCCAGTGATTAAGTGATTTAAGCCAAGAGTAATTTTCTCCAGGAGAGCAGAATCTAAGTACTAACAGTGACTGCCTTGAGAACTGTTCTGTGGTTTTGTGAAATGCTAAACCATTCTTTTAAACTTTCTAAGCAGACTCTGTGTTCACAGTGGGCTGTAAAGTTAACTTGTACTGCCAAAATGGCATGGTAGTGCAGATGTATGTTACTAGTCACAGCATCACTTCATTTCTTCCCACCTTTACACAGTGCCCCTATCCCCAAATCCAAACATCTGTGCGGGCTAGCAACACTGCTAGGTCAGCCAATCAGATTGGACTAACTCACTCTAAATGAAAAAGGTGAATATAAACACAAAAGTTCCCAAGAATATGTCTAAAAAGCCTGACTGATTGGTTACCTTTGAGGGTTGGACTCAAAGCTAAATGGAGAACTCACTTGGGTGCACCACTTCATGAAAGCAATGCGACATGTTCAAAGAGCACTGGTGTTCTTTGCCTCTCATGGATAAGAAGTAAAGTGATCGAATCTAATGACATTCAAAAGGACCGAGGTTTTTGTAAGGTCAGTGCACTTGTATTAGAGAATTCATACAGATGATTTGGTTCTCAGTGGTGAACTTGAGAGCTTACTGACCAGTTTTTTTTTAAATAGTCACACCTCTTTCTGGCAAATGGCATGTTTTGTGTTTTTGGGTAGGTGGTGAAAAGGACCTCTGCCTTCACTGTGGTTTAACTGAATTTCCGGTGTGCAGCTTGAATAGTTCAGTCTCACGGTCTTTTGTTTCTGTCATAAATAAATACCATGCCTCACTGCCAGGAGTGATGATAAAGGCTCAAGAGAACAAAAACCTAAATATTTCTTAGCTTATTGCTTACTACTTGCTCTACCTTCTATCCCTTTATAAATGACTTTATGATTCCCAATGGGGAATCCAGCAAAAAAGTAAGAAACAAAAGACAGGGGGAGAAAATGGATGCACGTCTCCACTTTCAAATGTGATGGTGTTTTATGTGAGATATTCCTAGGCACCTAATATGCATATGAATACAGCAAGTCTCATTGAGGTAGCAGCTCCCACTTCCTGTTTCTTAAGCTAGGCCAGTGAGGGCTGTGAGAGTACTAATGCTTTTGATAAGCTTATGGAAGAAAAACTGAAGAATTATATTTGAGGGGAAGAATGTAGCAAATTCATTCATGTGACCCAGCAGTTTCATCTTCTTTGGCAGGGCTATGCTGTTCTAGTCTTTAGATGAGTCTTTCATTCCACCTTTTTGCCTTTGGAAGAACATGACTTGAGTTAAAGTAACAATACAGCAAATGTAAGAAGATCAGTTTCTCATGAAAAGAAATTTGGCATCAAATTGCCCTTGAAATCACTAGCTATTAAATAATGGGAAATCAAACACTGCGTAAGTATAGTAAGAGTAAAGTATACAGACTGACTGACAAATGATGCTTAATATAAATATCTCTCCTCATTATCTGACCACTAATGAAGTTAAATATTTGCACACTTCTTATACCTCTAACTTAAATTACTTCTATTTTGTTTAACAGGTTTGAAGGTGTACTTTGAGTTTTGAGCATATGTAGCATAAATTTCCATATATTTCAATAAACTTTGACAGTTGAAGGTGAAGGTCAGAGGGTTTTTGAGTTTCTGAACACTGACCTGAGAACTTTTCCTTTAATGAATCCAAATGAGCCCTTAGTTGTGGAGTGTAGAATCTTACATAGTTTAAGATCCCGTCCAGATATATCATTCAATGGGTGTGAAGCACTCCAAGAAAACCATCATTTTTTATTTGTCCTCCCTAACCTCATTTTAACACCAACAAAATGATAACCCACCATGTAATCTCAGAATAGATCTTTAATGGAGCATTGCGAACTATGAATGTATGCACGCATACATACATCCTCTTCATACATGTGAAGAGTTACTGAGTGCATATTATTTACCAGTCTATACAAAACCCCCAGAAACATACAGATGGTTGAAATGTCACACGGGAGCATTGTTAATTACGTAAGTAAATGAAACACCTGTGCATGTTAAAGGTGCCATACACATTTACACCTTACATCCTTGACCTACCAGTTTCCTACTGAAATGATGTTTCAATGTAGCCAGTGTAGTTTTCTGCTGCTTTATGTGGGCCTGGTGCATTATCCCAGTCAGCAGCGCTGAATATTAGGACAGAGAACAATGCAAAGCAGTTATCTCCGAGCATGCAATGCAATCACTTTTCCGTAAGCATTTCTGAAATCTCAATGCCATTCTGTATGTCGCTATTCTGCAACTATATTTCAAATTACTAACCGTTTTTACAATGCCGTCTGGTGAATTGTCATAGGATCCCCTTTTATTGTACTGCTCAGTATGGAATTATAACACTCTGTGTGCAGCCTTGGATCGGCATTTGCACAAACATTAGAGCTGTAATACCAGGGCAGACTGAGGTGCTCCCAGTGGTTGGTCTGATAGAATATTGATATTCTATGGGATGTTAGCCTGGCCCTTTCACGCACGTCTCTCTCCGGCAGTAATAGAAATCTGAGACTTTAACAGATTTCCTATGAGGATTCTCGCAGGATGTTATTTCTTTTTTTTTTTTCCTGCCTTCATTTTGCAATGTAATGATTAGCATTTCAAAGCATTGGAAAAAAGAAACATTTGAAATCATTGGAGGGGATTGTGAAGCTAAGTCCTACTGGTTATGGAAAAATATGAGAGAGTGTCTATGAGAGAGGAGAACACACAAAATGTCTGTTTTCATATGAAGGAGCTATTTAGCTGCAACCTTACATATTTTAAACACAATTAACAGATAGCAGATCTAAGAAAAGCAAACATTGTTGACCTCTTCTTTTCCCAGATCTGCTTTTGAAAAACCATGGTAGTCTTTTCTAAATTCATTCTTCTGAAAAATGTAGGCTGAATCATCCGGGGTGACACATTTTAGCATGACAGTCGACAAAAGTAGATACTATCTAAAAATCAACAGAGTGAAATTAGACAACTCCTGCGGTACAACAAACAATGATTTTCAGACTGAAATAGAGAACCCAGTTGCTTGAAATTATGTGCTAGGCTACTGATTTTTCATTGTATTGCTTTTTTTTTGTCCTGCCAACCTTGTTTTGTTGATATGATCACAGTTTATAATACACCATCAGTTAGGTGACCTGTCCAAATATGTTCTTCTTTTCTATTTATCTAACATGTATCATAAAGGGACAGGAATTCGTTAAGTGGAGCCAAACAAGGTGACACATCCTTTGCATTTCTGAATGTGCAGACATTTGTCCTCCTACATCTAATGTGATTTAACAAGCTTTCCTCAGTGTGGTGAGACCTTGTTCCTTCAAGTCTTATAAAAACACATTCTACAGCTAAAAGGTTCAAAGGAACCCAAGTATAAACAATTTCTTACATTTGGAGTAACGTTTTGCTTATTACAAAAGTAGCTCCTATACAAACAAAAGAGATTAATTACTTAATTAATTAAACCTGAACATTTCTGGGCAGGAAAAATGTCTCACTGAAGTTGAGTTCAACCTTTTGAAGTACAACAGCTGTGTTTTTCTGTGATACTGTGTATTTTTCTTTCAAAGAAGGACCTTCTCTGACGATGCTTGCCAGTAGAAGGTGTTATAGTAATGTCAGACTGCCCAAATAAACAAACAAATGAACAAACAAACAAACGAACAAACAAACAAAACATTCATTGTGTCTTAGTCTGATGAGATGGGCATAATAGCACTTTGTCCTTGCAGGGGGAGTCCATTTCTATGTAGGCTTACTTCTCTCCCTCATGGGTGCTCTGCCAATTGTTGTGGTCTTGTAATACATAATGATTTTGATCAGCTTCAGCTCTGCCTTTGAAATGAGAAAGACACAGAGAGAGAGAGAGAGAGCAACAAGGACGAAATAGTAATGAGGAGATGGAGAACTAGCATGATGCACATATGCACTGAAGCACTTCAGGTATATTCAAATTCATTTCACAGACCAGAAATGGTTGCATTGTAATCAGCTTCTTTTAAATAGCCATGGAAATGAAACAGTATTGAAATGAATCAAACATGAGTGCTCCCTTAGGAGCATTTTTACACCGTGAATGTTATCACTATACACTGGCCATGATGGCTAGTGATTACACTAACCAAAAGGAACACTATACACTATCCAATCCTGTTTAATTTTCACAGAATTGTGCAGTCTTGTGGTTTCCATTGATGCTTAATCAACATCCTATGGATCAAAATCATATTTTATCAAAGCCTCAGTATAAACGAAGTTATTATTAATTTGTAACAGTGATTTACAACAGGTTTATGCAAGTCCTCACATATAAGTTCTCACAATACACACACACACACACATGCACACACACACATGCACACGCACACGCACGCGCACACACACACAGGCATTAATACTCATGTGATCCGATCCCATACAGTGAAATATACCACACCATCGAATATACTGATAAAGAATTGCAACATTGGCCCTACTATTCTTATCCTATATCTGCAGGCTCTGATATAAGATCTTTTATCCAGGGAAAAACTCAGCTGTCAATCCTGGGTGAAAAAAGCGTGTACATCATGGAATGAAAAATAACAGATGAGAATTGCATTTTTTAACAGTTCTTGACTTCACTGGATTGTATTCAAAACACTTCGCATAAGTTTCACATAATGCAAAGCAGGTAACATGTATTATGTCAAAAATGCTGCAAAGCGGTCATTGTTCATTGACAAGCACGCATACATTCGGGATTTAAAGAAGAGTGAAGCTGCAGATCTTGTGGAATACACATAAATGTGCTACTTCACATATAGGAAGACTGTTATTTGTGGTGGGTTTTTTCTAACCATGCATACTTTCAGTTGTCAGCTGCAGTACTTGATTGATTTTTTTTCATTCTCTCAGACTCAGAACCATCTGTGCCTCACAGCAAGTGTCACTCTATGAGCTCCGAAGTGCAAGGGTTTCAAATTTGAAATCTATAATGATTTTTATGAACAAAACTGTCTCGGTAGCTATGTATAGTGTTGACTATAACAACGCAAGATACTGTCATTGTTCAATGATTCATGTAACTTTGTGTGAATTCAGTGATCTTCAATGAGACATTTTCCCTAATGAAATAATCTTATGACCTTAATATTTTGTGATGAGTAAATTTCACACAGACAAACTGAATGAATCCATGACTGAAAATACTCATTAATGGGACAATGAGTCTCTACACTGTTTAGAATTCTGTTTAAATCTTCAGACCTAGTACAGTATTCACAACAGCACTATAGGGAAATGCAGTTTTCATCAAAAGGATACAAAGGTATACAGTATTATTGTCAGTATACTTTGTATTTAACCATCCGTGATAGAAAAAGCATTGTTTTTTAATTCGGCGTGTCCTCTTCGACAGGAACCACCAGTGTTCCAGTGTGCCCACTTTTGGATTAGAATTGTATAATTGTAGAGATCACACTCCTTTAACATCTTTCAAATAAAGAAACAAGTTCCACTTGGTTCCACCAGTAGCCTTTTAAATCGACCGCCTTTGACACAAAGAGAAAATTCACAAACGAAGGAAGCAGTTCTTTATGTCAGACTGAGACGTTTTGCACAATGCAGTATCTTTTATTCGGCAGGTTATGCTTTAGCCCACTGTTCTTAGCTTATCAAGGCAAACTGAGACATCCAGGTGCATTTTCAGGCTAGAATTAATGAGTGGTGTCATTTGCATCTCTAAAGGAATGGTCTGAATGTACTTTCATGATCATTTGAGACCAATCAGTATTTTGCAAAATAGCGATTTGTTTTGATTTAATAAATTCTGAATCAGAGCACACTGTTATCCATGTCCAGGTCTAGATGTTGTCATATCATTAACACACTTAATGCAAGAAACCCACCAATAAAACTAATAAAATCAAGAGTATCTTGAAGATGTAAAGGACTCTTTTTTGAGTCCTAGTTCCTTCTGTATCTTAGTCATCTTATTTTTCTCCTTTCACAATCATAGTGCCAACTGAGGATAGCAGAAAGTGTTGCAAGGCTGTGCAAACATTGTTAAGCCTTGGACAAAAGAGAGGGGAAGTGAAAGCACTTTTTTTTTTTGGAAAGGACCTGAGCGCATTACCTCCTGCTGTTACACTAGAGGTATTTTTGTAAATCCTGTGCTATCAGAATATTTCAGAAAGAGACTGCAGAAAGCATGTAGAGATGCTGGAGATTCACATAGATCTACAAATAGATAGATAGATAGATAGATAGATAGATAGATAGATAGATAGATAGATAGATAGATAGATAGATAGATAGATAGATAGATAGATAGATAGATAGATAGACAGATAGATAGATAGCTAGATAGATAGATAGATAGATAGATAGATAGATAGATAGATAGATAGATAGATAGATAGATGGCTTTGTAGGATAGGACAAGTTTTCATCAGTGTAAGAGAGCAGGCTAGTAATCGAAAGCTTGTGTAAAAATCACAAACAGAAAATAAAGTGCAAAAAATGATGTAAACCTGGAGGACAGCCAGTACCTTAATTGGTCCTCTGCTACTGAAACCAAACACATCACAGCTGCTTATAACAAACTTTAGTTAAGCTTTTAGTTTAAGGTCAAGTTCAAACATGAATATGGGCAATATTTGCTCCAAGGTCCCTGAGACTACAAGTTCACATGAAATGGAGTGATGTTCTCTCTCAGGAACTTAATGTTCTCTCTCTCTCCCTCTCTCTCTCTCTCTCTCTCTCTGTCTGTCTTCCTCCCCCTACTCTTCATTCAGCACTCAGACACCAGGCGTCAGCATCTGTTCCTTGTGTCTTGTTATAGCTCATAGATTTCCCTCGGAAAACAGATTAATGCACTAATATGACAACAATCTACATATTAGCCCCTGTCGTCCCTCCTGTTTACATCTTCAGTGCCCTGAACACTAATTTCATTTTATCCCCACAAGCTGTGGATTTACTGAATGATTGAAAAGGCCAGGGAGACAATCACATTGGTGCAACTATGTGACACGAAATCAGTTGCTACAGTGCAACACCCGTTATTTGGGAACCTCTTTGAAAATTGTTTGTTCTACTGGTGTGTACTGTTGCTTGCGTGTGTGTGTGTGTGTGTGTGTGTGTGTGTGCGTGTGTCATTGATTGAACATGCCCATTCAAGTTAACGGTGAGGCTGTCTGTTTTCCATCAGGGAATTACAGAGCGGGCATCTTGGAGTCTGTGCTTGTACAGAACCAAAGCCTGTCATTCAGGTCTGATTTGGGGCCGAAACAATAAAGAAATATCTTTGCTTTGTACACCAGATTGACATCTGGTTCCACTGTGAAAGCTTCAATCTTACAAGAATATCAATGACTAATCAGAGGACCACTTACTGGATACATATTGTGTGTTGATGACAACAACAGAAGGATTACAATTATTTTTGTGCACTTTGAGCTCACGCTTGAAGTGTACAGCAAGTTGAGCTGTTGTACCGAAAATAAAGCCATGATTTGTGTTTTCTTCACCAAGACGTTTCACAGTTAGGGGAAAGTCCGTTTCACAGCCATCCCCTAAAGCATGGCACTGCTGACTCAGGCAATGGTCTGTTGTAAATAATGGAAAAGCGCCCAATGCCAGCTTCAGCTTCAAAACTCATTTTAAAGTCACTGAAAAGCCAATAGCCAGACAATGTAAGGCCATCACCATTTTCATTTGATTGGTTTCCATTGGAAATATTGTCAGGTTTAAAAAAGAATAGCTTCCAAAGTATTTCAAAAGCAATAATGACATTACACATAAATGTACTACAACAGTGAACACACAGAAGTTATCCAGTCCATTTTAAGGCTGCAGACAGGGCTGGACTGGGACAAAAAATTGGCCCTGGCATTTTTGGCTCAGACGGCCCACCACAACTGGCTGGATACTGCCCACCAGTACACCATCCTTGCGTTCCCCTTAAATATGCGTACCTAGTGTACTATTCCCCCAAATCACAACAAAACTGAGTTGAAAGTGTACCAGTGCAATCACTCACTCCTACTGACTCCCTGGTGATCAGAGGTGGCTGTGGAGTACACAGTCTCCATACTCAAGTAGAAGTACAAGTAATTGTCAAAGAAAAAGCTCTGCTAGAAGTCAAAGTATCATTTCAGATTATTTAATAAAATTTAAGTATACAAGTATGTATTAAGTATCCACGTATTGTACATAGTGTTCCACTGTAAAAAGGGAGTAGAAGCCTATTGCATTCGCTTAAAATATAAAGACTAATTCAGTTAAATTTTGCTTCTGATTAAACAAACTAATATTGTGTTCAGGAAACATATATTCTACTACCAAATTCTCAAAGCAACATTTTCCCTAAAATGTTCTCAAGTTTTCTAAGTTCAAACAAGGACATACAACAATTCAGTAAGGTGAACGAGGTTTAACTGAGAGTCTGTCAGAATATCCCTTAAATGTTGCTTGCTATAGGGTTTCAAAAGTCAGTCTACAGGGAATTACCAAGAGGTGGATTGAGGACTGCACGTGCCCTCTGCATTTTGCTAATGGTAAGATACCATGCTGGCAATCTGAGTGATGTAAATCAAGATGACTATTATATCTACTGGCTTCTTTTGTTTAAATTTGAGACAGTTATGCAAACACAAGCTTTGTTTAATGTGCAGTTGTTCATTTAGTTTGATAGGTGACCCAAGTTAGTTAGCAAACTGTAAGTGAACTAATTAATTAGCAAATTATCCAAAAAAAAAAAAAAAATACAGTGGCCTTGAAGTGCAAGACAAGCTCCCCAGATAAGAAAACAGAAATCCCTAAATCAGAAAACAAAACTTCCCCAGACAGGAAAGAAAACTCCCCAAGTCAGAGAACAAAACTCCTTAAATTAGACAAAACTCCTTAAATTAGAAAACAAAACCTCTCCAAGCACGAAACAAAACTCCCAAAAAGTCGACTCAAACTGGAAAAGGTAGGGATGTGTTTTTTAAACAATGATTCCTCATCGCTGATTGGATGCATATTGTGTCAATCTGGGCGTTAAGGCGGTGGCTATCAAGTAACGTCAAAGTCCTAATGTTAGACAGATGGGGAATAAAGATGAATGCATGGTAAATGTATTGCTGCCACTATAGAAAAAGAAAAACGGATCAGTATCACGTTATAATGTGGAAAGTCCATTGCGATAACAAGATGTTTTTCATGTTTTAACAAGATAGCTCCACGTTACAAACAAGATAGTTTCACATTATTACGACATACAAACGTATCACATTATAACAAGAAACTCTTCTTGTTATAACAATATAGTATTCATCTTGCTATGACGTGAAACGTTTCATGTTAAAAGGTGATAACTTTATTACTTTTTCTTTTTGTGGCATGGCAGCAATACGCTGCCGTATATTCACCCTCATTCCCCTTCTTTCTGACATTACAATGGACTTTGCCGTTACTTGATAGCCACTTCCTTAACGCCCAGATTGATACAATATGCATCCAATCAGCGATTAGAAATCGTTGTTTAAAAAAATGCATTACCTATCTTTTCTGGTTTGCATTGACTTTTGGGGAGTTTTCTTTTCTGGTAGGGGGAGTTTTGTTTTACACTTCAGGGCACCCGTAAACAAAGCATATCTAACATTACATATATATATAACAAGGGTTTTAACTCACTATAGTTTTCCCTTGTCTCGTTAGGGTACTTTTAGCGACCCACTTGGAAATTTATGTCGTCTCACACTGTTATTTGCTTTTCTGTTTGTGTTTAAGATTAGAGTAACATTAACTTAGTGATATTGGGGGAGAGGGATTGTCTTTTGGAAGCTGGCTGAGGACGCCCATTATTAGAATCAGGGGGAAAAACAAACAAACTAACAAAACGGGGAATTGTTGACAATGCAAACGTATTCGTCAGTTTAATGTTCTGAAAAACTGTTTGTTGATGTTTGCAAGGCATGTCTGTTGTTTTTTTTACCTAGTTAGTTTGCTAGTTTTGGATGAAAACTCCTTACTGTTGCTTTAATTTTAATTTGTTGCCAAAGGGTCTGATATTAGGCGCAATCTGACTGTGGGTGCCCTTGCGAGAAAAGCATTCTATCCTCAAGGTGATTTTGTTGCACTTTGTGACACTTTGATTCTCTCGCTCTATATTTTTTTTTTCCTTTTGTTTTGCAGATTCTAATGCAGTGGCAGTAATCAAGGTTTGCTCATTAAACACTATAGACTAAAACTGCTGTCATACCACCTATACAGTACTCCTTTACAGAAACCAGCCGTGAGTGTCTCAAAGGTCTCATCAGTCCCCCTAGATGTGTTGCATGGAAACATACAGGAAACAATACAAGAGAAGCATCCAAGCATGAGATCTGTGCAGTTGTCAGGCATGGTATCTTGTCATGGATTGCTTGATTTTGTTGAAACTCTTAAAATTGTAGTCATTAAGAACAGTTTCAGTTTCATTGTGAGGCCTCTTAGTGCATGGTGCGATGAACACTTAAGGTCATATCAGTTAGAGGATACCAGAAATGTACATTATCTTGAGCAACAACAGCTTGGTGATGCCTATCCCTTGGCAGCTTAGAATATAGGAGGAAAGCATATGGTTATTCTAAGGAGACATATTTGCTTGTTATTTTAGGTAACTGGGTGGGTTGGGTTTAATTCCCTCTTTTCCCGTTAAACAAAAATACACCAGATAGGTAGCTGTATTCACATAGCTTGTTGCTTCAAGTAATTTAGGGAATAATTAAGAATGTATGCAGTGATTAGTAGTAGTATATTTATTCAGAGCAGTAGTCGCTGTTTTATTTAAAGAATCTTTCACTGTATATAAACTTAAGATGAACAATGGTGATCACCTCAGAGGCAGCCAAATGAACCAGTCTTCTTTATGTTCATTTTCTTTTTCACTCTTCCCTAGCCCGCCACCAGATACAATGGCTTCACTTGTAATGCTTCGAGTGATTCTGGCACAACATGAGATACGAAAACTGACTTTACCATCTGGAATACCACTGACTGTAGAAGAACTCCATCCTGCTGTAAAAGAGGCATTTGATACACAAGAGGAGTTTACCCTTCAGTACGTAGACAAAGATTTCGGAGACCAGTTCTTCACTGTAACTTCAACTGATCTGATCGAAGAAAATCTCACACTCAAAGTCATCCACATTGCACTGCCAGCAGTTGTGCTATTGGATACAGCTGAGAACATCTCCCAGAATTATGGTACCTCCTCAGTCTCCAGTAGTTCCTTGACATCATTCAACTCCTCTGCAGACACAGTTTTGTTTCCATGTGATCCATTTATGGAAAGATCCATCCCCTGGCCATCTGAGTTTCCGATTCCAAGATTTGACTATAACAGAGCTTGTGTTGGAGAGAGCACATGAAAGGTCTCTCAGGGATGGCAGCCTTCTGAATTCACTAAATATTAAGACCGACGTTTCTGAAAGGTTGGCAAAAACAATCTACCAGTACACAGCATATCCATCTGGTGCACAGCTTTGTGCTGTGGCAGAGGCTCACAACAAATAACATCCGTGCTTAAAAGAACCAGGCTCGGTCTCTGGTTGCTATGGTCGGCTGTCATGTTTGAAGTACAAAAAAAAAGTCTGAAGTACAAAATGGGGAATTATTGAACAAAACCCAGAAGCCTTGGATGTCTAGGGGTCACAGTAAACTCAGTCAAACGGAAGCAACCTCTAGATGCATCTCCTGCTAGAAATGTAAAAAAGCCAAGAAAAGCAGAACTTAATTATCTGCCTCCTCATCCAACTGGAGAGACACAGGAAAGTCTGGAACAAGAACGAATTCTGTTGATCGATGATTCAAAGAAGACAGACAATGCCCAAATCATAAGTGAAAAAATGACAAAAACAAGAAGTAGCGTGCCATAGCCCACCAATAGCAGAGGTAGAAGAGATGGCCAGCTTTGTTCAGGTTTTCCTAGGTGTGTACATGACTTTTTTTTATATAAAGTAAACCATAAGTGGTGTTGATGCTCTCTCAATTTATTTCCCAATTTACTTTATCCTTGTATTTCTAAGTGCTCTTGTTACTCTTGTGTCTCTAAGGTGCAGGAGGAGTTTAGAAAGATTACTGCTTTACGTCTACAGTCAAAGTTCATGTCGCTCCTCGACAAATACATGCCACAACTGCTGTCCACATTTAACGAAGAGGGAGGTGCCACAGGAGGAAGGCTTCGGACCATTTTGGACAAGAATCAGGTACTTCATGGAGGAATCAGACTTCACAGATAAGTGTCCTCTTAGACACACTGCAATTAAACTATCATTACGAAGTCATTTAAACAAATCACACCTACATCTTTACAGGCAGGTCATGCATCTGTTGAGAAGAAGCGAGAGCTTACCTTGCGATGTTTGACTGTTTACTTTGGGGAAGACATCATTAGTGACTGCCTGGTAAGCTGCATTTCTTTTGTTTCCTCCATAAGTATCAGTGCTTTCCTTGGATCCACTGTCTTGGCAAGGTGACTTCATTCAAGGGTATTTTGAATGCCTGCTGATATGTATGTGTTTAACCCTGTATTTTATGGAGAGATGCCATGGAAGTGTCCAATCAATATTTTTCTGATGTGAGCATTGTTTGTGTTGAGCGCAAAGGTAGTAAAACAAAGGTGCTTGAAATTACCTAAGTGGATGTGCCTTTTCACAAAAGAGAATCCTAGTTATCCACTTCTGTTATGTACTGACTTAAACTGAAAGATCATTAAATATACAAATTGCCATTATTTTTACCAGAATGTGGATGTGGGCTTAGACCTCTCCACGAGTGTCATGAAAATTTTTGTGATACGCAGAGAAGGTGTCCCGGACAAACCACCAGAAAACATCGGCATTATCACTGGGGAGGAAGAAGTGCTGTGTGACATCATCAGTGTACCGATGGCTTGCCTCACACCTCTTGGCTTTATATATGCTCTGAATCTTGAATACCCCAAGGAATTCAAGCAAACTTCTGAGGTCTCCCAAAAACTTTTCCTGGAGCTAGATGATACAAAACTGGCTTCAAAAGTACTTTTGAAACAAATTGCTATCCTAAATGATTTATGTGTTGGAGCAGGAAGGTTTGTTTGGAATATCTTAGGTCTCTGTAATAGGTTGTTGACAATTAGTTGTAGGAATTTGAAGGTGAAACCTTTCTTCACAAAGCTCCAGAATAACATTTAACTTGAGGAATAATGCAAATGTTTGAGTAACACTGCTTATAGAACATTGCCTATAGAACATGTTCGTGTTCCTATATGCATGTTTTCATATTCATGTATTCATAAGATGGTCTTATTTTATTTTTATTTTTAAGTCATGTATAGCTTGGTTTGTTTTATGCCTTTACAGCCCAATGAACCCCAGATTTGTTATTGTTTGTATAATGTTTGTGAAGGCCACTAGTGCTACTGACAGTTAGTTGTGGTAGGAATAGAGGAATGTGGATGGGAATGTGAAGCCTTGCTTTTTCACTTGCAGTCAGTAAGCTGTTTAATTACACCTTACATGCTTCACAAAGCTCCAGAGTGCCCTTTAACTTTATGTGTAATGTAAAAGTTTGAGTGACATTGCTTATGAAGCACTGTGTGTTCATGTATGCCTGTTTGCAAGTCTATGCTTTGGTTAACAGTGTTTATTTAATAAACGGGTTAAACTGGTTAACCTAATGTGTTAATTTTTTATTGTCTGGATTTTACTGATTTGCTTTCTGCAATACTAAAATGATTGCTCATTATACTTGAAAAATGCAAGTTAAACTAATGTAAAAAGATCCATGCAGCATGTTGCCTTGATTTTTGAAAGTTGTTTCAATGCTTGCCTCAATTGGCAGGTCTAAATAAAATTAGATTAATTAGATTAACAGGTTGCATCAACTTGATAATTCTAGCTTTTTATACAAGAGAAATTAAGTTAAACTACTATGTTAGTTTCTAGTTGCCCTGAGTTAAATAAAATGATGTATCCAATAATGGTATATATGTTCGTTATACTTAAAAATATTGCAAGTTAAATCAATGTAAAAAATATCCATGCAGCAAGTTGCCTTCATTTTTTAAAGAAGGTTCCACACTGCAGTTTTTGTGTGGGATATTTATTATTTTCTTTCATCTCTACTTTCTTATACTTTCTGTTTCTTGTACATCATGTTCTTCTTTGGTTATTTTATTTTTATTATGTTCCTTTATCTCTACTTTCTTATACCTTGTGTTTCTTTGATAAATGTTCTTCAGAGCAGAAGGCAAAGTAAGAATTTCATTGTATGGGGAAACATGTTTTAACTGTGCATATGACAATAAACACTTTGACTTTGACTTTGAAGTAAGTCAAAATGTTGCCTGTGAACTCCACACCAATGTGTTAAAAGCTGGATAGCCAGTGTCCTGACAGTTTTTGATTTCACCTCTTAGCTACCTGTTGATTTTCACTTTGACAACAGGTGTGCATGCTCTTCAGCCAATCAGAGACTGTATTTAGTTGGTCGACAAGAAAAACAGCAGGACCATGGCCCTCCAGGACTGGAATTGCCCACCCCTGATTTAAACAATACCATACTGGTAATGAGCAAATAGTTGTTTATTCAGTTAATGCATGGAGCTGTTCCATCTCATTTCATTTGATACTAATTATTCAGTTTATACAGATTTCAAGTATGCAAATATTGGTGATGAATATTGCATAAGGTTTACACAGTTAATAGATCACCTTTTTGTTTTATATTAATTTTCAGAGAGGAGTAATAGTTAAATCTTTGAATGTGATAGTTGTGTATAGTTGTGTATGAGGGAGGGAATGTTGATGGCCTAACTGGTGTGCTGTTGAATTGACTAAAGGACAAAGTATAGGTGTTTACAAGCCAAAAAGCAGAATACAAATGTTTCTTATTCAGTTCGATCAGGGATGTGCAGCTGGCGGCCCGCGGGCCGTACACGGCCCATAGAGGCTATCATTCAATACGGCCAGCGGACAGGCGTTAGTTTTCATATGGGCATCAGTGAGATGAATCTGATCATTGTTTGTGCTTTATCTAGGATTGTTTGGTGAGTTGGTCCTTCATTGTGCAGTTAATACTTTCACCCTGTGAATTACCTGTAGAGTGATGTTGAAAAGCTATTAATAAAGCCAGTACAAATACTGGAAGATAGCGGACTCAATCTTCGATCGTATTTGATGTGTTCAGATGATCTGCGCTATAAAAACTGAGCAAACATCAATCCCTATATCAGTCCCCTCCAAAGTTTGGATGTACATCAAAGATCCACACATTCCATGTGGCTGTCCTCAGTTACCACTATGAAAGAGGGGAAAATCAGTGTTGTTGGGGATAATGTTCTCGATTAGGAAATGGTCATTTCAAATATTCATTTGCTCTATTGGTTCTGAGATCTGAAAAATTAAATATAATTATGATCACACAGCACAATAACTACCATGTTAACAACAGTTTATAACAGTCCAAAAGTCCAATCCATTCTGCTAACCAGCTTTGGGAAGTAACTGTTCTTGTATATTGTTACCTTCGCCAAGGAGGTTATGTTTTTGCAGTTTGTTGTTTGGTTTGTTGGTTTGTCTGTTTGTCAGCAGAATTATAAAAAACTACTGGGTTGATTTTCATGAAACTTGGTGGAGGGGTGTTGCATGGGCCAAGGAAGTACCCATTTAATTTTGGAGTGGATCCGACTCACGTTGTGGATCTACGTATTATTTTCCACTCTCATTAACATTGCGAGATAGGGCAAAATTAACTGAATTAGTCACACATGCGCGAACCTGTCGTAATTGCAGCGAATGCTGTTGTAACGACCTCGCCTACTCCCTCGCCAGTCTCAGCCATTCCGCGATCAGCGTCGCCGGTCTACTAATCACCGGCCTGATCTCTCATCCCGCACACCTGCCTTCACTTAGTTTTCCCATCACACCTCTCCCTATTTAAAGCCCTCCGTCGGATCAGTCAGTGCGAAGTCTACACTTCCCTGTGTCCTCTGAGCCGTCTGTTTGTTGCATGTTTTGTATTCGTGCTGGCTTTGAACCTGAACTCTCCTTTTCGGCTTTGTAAAGCTCCTTTTGTTTATCTATTTGATTAAAATCCTGTTTTGCCCGCACTTGCGTCCCCTGCTTTGGTCTTGCCTGACAGCTGTCCCGTGACTAAACATACAACAAAAAACATAACAGTCACCTCATTACTGTAGAAGCAAATGCAGCAGGTATGTAAGAGATAAGCAATGTCTAAATTATCCTCACTGTCCATTTTCAAAGTTGCTATGACCAAAATAAGCCAATTTCAAGGTTATCGTGGACTTGCATAATATGGGAATAATTGCTAATTGTTTCTTACAATAGATTATCTTTCACAATCACACATTCTGATTTGTTGTAATAGTTTTGGAAGTATATCCAGACATATATAGTATAGTGGTTGTGGTTGCAGTCTTAAATATCATAGAAGAGTGGACTATTGGCCTAGACGAAGGTCTGCACTCTCTGAGTGCCGTTCTAGTTTATTGTGTGATCGCACAAAGTATATGTAGGACCTGAACATATCCTTCTCCACTCCAGAAAATAGTGCAAGACTTTGTATGAGAGAGCATATTGAGTCATACATGTATAGTAAAGCAGTTTCCTTATAAAAAACAATGTCAGCACAGTACACCCACTAAAGACAATGGACACTTTTGGACCAGCAAATCATCACTGATGGCTGTCAACAGTAAGGACTGGACCTGCATGCAACCTCTTAATCACAGAGACCAGAAGCATCTGCCTGTAATTTGAGGGCACGACTGAGTCTCATATCCCTACGTTCCACTTCAGCATAAAAGATGAGCCAGCTTGGCAGATGGAGAGAAGGCCCTGAGAGAGAAGCTTTTTTGTACTCCTCTCCTCTTTTTTTTGTTTCCCTGCTGAATCCAGATCAGTGCCATCAATTTCCAGAGCTACCAGCCTTTCTCCTGCCCTTGCCCCTCACCTCTCCTTTTCTCTCTTCACCTAACAGTGTCCAGATCCTCACAGTCCTGCAGATCAATTGAATGAGAACCACTTGAAAGAAAAACCTATCACCAACCCAGTCTGTACTTTCTGATTAAATATCCCACTTGGGAAGTGTACCAGTAGCTACTGTCCTGGAAATTGCTTTGTTCTTATCCTTGTGGTATTTTCATCTTAGTACTTTGAATGCTGAGACCTATAGTGATATTGTAGGTAATTTGATTTGGTCAAAAATTGTGTGAACATTGTGGTGCAGATGTTTTACCTACCACGATAGTGAATGTGAGAAGAGCACTAAGGCTGGCTCGTAACTCCAACCTTTGCAAAACAGAATATGTTTTGGATTAATTAGAATGCAAAATTAAGGATGGTCCAAGGTGATTTCAGAGTAACGAACCACATTAAAACAAAATTTCCACAAGAAGTATAAATATTTTAATATGTTTGCAGCTATGTACCAGTTTAATACAAGGGTCCTCTGAAAAAAAGGGTGGCTGTGGACATAATGTTAATGTTCATGTCTGTGAGAGCAAGAGAATCATACAACCAGCATATGTGTGTCGAGATGACTGTTGCTTTGAAACTCCACAGCACTCTAACTTGGCTGCCATTCAGAACAGGATGTTTGTGTTCTTCAGTTCAGATACAGGTCATGTACCCACACAGGTGTATACACAGCTTACATGTAGAAAATATTTTGCAGGGGAGTATATATAAACTCTTCCATTAGATCCTCTGATAATCACTGGGTCACAGAGAAAACTCAGAAAACTTGGAGCAATGCTGTCATATTCAATTTGGATCAGTTTCCATCACTTGGACTTGAACCTGAGCCCAACATGGATAACTTGGGCTTGCATTTGACAGCCTGGGATTTGTACTTCAACTTCAAATTAACTCAAATGTTTTCTTTTGAGCACCAATTATGGAGCAACCTAGTTTCCTACTGAAGTGTACAGCCAGAGTCAAATCATTGTTTGACAGCTAAGACACTTTTTAAGAGAGCACTTTTTTTTTGGAAGACATTAGGGAAAGCAGTTGTGAAAGGATGTGTTTCATCTTTCATGATGCTGCATTTACTTTGGAATGACCCAAATGTTTTGAACAAACTAAGTTGGTAAAAAAACTAAACCAAAACACACACACACACACACACATACACATACACTCACACTCACACACACAGACAGACATAAGTACATAAGTAACAGTTTTGACATAAATGCACCATACAAAGCATTTAATTCCATTTGGCGATGTAATGGACTCAAAGTACAAACAAGGATTGGATGACTTTGATTGGAAGCCATGAAAGATGGAGGAAAGAGCACTACTCTTTTTCCTTCCATATGGTCAGAGCTCTACTCTGTCTGTCTGCACAGTCTTATAAGATCCAGTCAAAAACTCTAACAATATCCTGATACCACAGAAGTGCATAAGGGCAGGTTTACTTCTCACAATAGAACTGGCTACAAATAACGCTGTATCTTCACTTTAAAATTTGCTTCAAACATCTTGCTCCTGTGGGGTGGGTGGTGGTGGTGTGGTGGTGGTGTGTGTGTGTGTGTGTGTGGGGGGGGGGGATTCTAAATGTCACATTTTACTGTAATGTTTTTGGAAGTCATTGAGGGAGAATATTTTAAATTTAAACTCAGGGACAATATTTTGGTATTTGTCACAATTCAGGTTTTATCTCAATGAATTTGCTTTAGTGAATTAACCTAATCATGACAGTTCCTTTTGGGAATGAAATCCTCCACCTTCCAATTTTGACAAACTGTCTACAGGTAAAATAGCCTCCACCATTATGGAAACACAACAAAGGAAGTGTGTGTATGTGTGTGTGTATGTATGCCGCCCATGGAGGATTAGGCTCTTAGCAACAACCTAGCCTCTCTCATCCTCTTTATATCCTTGAATATTGGCCTTGTACTTGTTTGTCACTTGGCAATGCATGAATCAGTCAAGAACGACACTCACTGTCCCAACTGCAGAGACAGAAAGCCTGAAGAAGGGACTGGGTGACAGACAGAGATAAAGAGGAAACAAGTAGAGAGTGATGGAACATTTGCAGATGCTGATGGAGATTACTTAGTGAACTTGGCCGAGTTAAAACCACTTTAAAAAGATTTCATGTCATGGTCAAGAATATCTGCAATTGTTAAATTTATCACCAGATTGCATACACTTTACTGAGCACACTTACAATGGAAAGTCTTTGCAAATAGGTATCTCTGTACTTTATGGAACAGTGAAAATGCAGGTTCATGTGAAGTAAGAATTATTAAATATTAATCAGTGTAGTCGCTTTAAGCCATGTAGATATGTTTTTTGCTGTGTTAGTGTGAAGAAACATGCCCTTTGCAAGACTCCAGCCCACACTGGAGATTACAGCTGGACAACACTTCATGGACACTATATGTGAGGGATCCTCATTCACACAGTACAGGGCTAGATACTGCAGATTTCCCAGCTTACCTTTGCCCAGGAGTCAGGTGTGTTGACACTGTGGCCAGTCAATTGCACAAATTGCTCAGTTAATTACCTGTGATTAGAAAAACAAGTCCAGACTTCAGTTTGATTGCCACACTTACATACCCCTACTATATATAGACAAACCATTTCCCTGGTTTGGAGAGAACTGCGGTATATTCCTCTGTGGAGAGAGGGAGAGAGAGGGGGAGAGAGACCTTACTATTGGCCTAGCCTTTTCTTGTCCCAGGACAACCCCATAATACCAATCTAACTGCCTGATAAACTATAATAGGATTATCTTCTGTTTCAGTTTGTGGCAGTTTACCTGTGTGTTTACCTTTCCCTCTGTTTGCTTAAATATTTGTCATAGGTAGTTCTTTGTGTACTATCCCCACAATCACTCTTGACTGATTTTGGGTCCTTCACAGTTCATTCATGCTTGTACAATCCACATGTCTGTGCTCTGCTCCCCAGATGAGCAGACATCTTGCAGCATAGTTATGCTATATACCGTGAGGTGTATCAAAATCAGTACAGCACGCCATGCATGACTAAAATGGTTCACCTCAAAAAATTCTTTTTCACAGTAACAACACACTCTAGGGCACAGAAACAAAAGTATATGCTATTGCAAACCACACATCACTAATACCTCTTTTAGCAGAAATTGCCATCTGTTTGTTCTCTTATCTTTGATCTTTTATCCTCTGCAGAGGCTGAGAATGAGTTTTTTTTTTCTTTTAACTTTATCAGCGATGTTTTATTGGGGAGTGAGAGAGAGAGAGAGAGACAGACAGAGACAGAGACAGAGAGAGAGCAGTTTTGACTTGCTGGTTTTAAACTTACTGTTTGATGGAGTTAAAAAGTCAATCTACAACCTCTGCTGTCTATTTAGACACCCTGAGAATAGGACACCCTGTGCTCTGCAGCTAATTCCTCTGTCTTTATGGCCCCAGTGGTAGTTACAGTATTGACAAGCAGCCAAAGAGGACAATGATCATTGGACAATGAAATTGACTCAGCCAAATACCTACAGTGTTGTAGTCAGTGATGAGTTCAAAACAAAACACAAAGCCCCTCATTATCAAACCTTATCAAACCCTGGAATATTTAATTCTGGAATTCATGCAGGAGACTGATAAGCAGAGTAAATTAAGTAGCCTCTGTGTAAAACTTGGCAGTATCAGTTGCCATGTCACAGTCTAATATAGTGTTTCGCAGTCCACTGTTTTTTTTCTTCATTTTTTGTATTAGCCGTGCATAAGAACACCTGATTCAGAACGATCAGCAGCTTAACAGTTAAATCAGGTCTGCTTGTGAAAAGCTGAATAAAGGGAGATGGTAGAGCAGTATTGAAGATCAGGGTTGAAAAAAACTGCTGTAACATCGCAACATTTCAATAGGGAAAAGACACTCAAGAATTTCAGACACATGATCACGAAGTTCAGAAGAGGCTGGATACATGTGCACGTGGGGTTTTATTGAAGGAGAACAAGGCGGCAGAAAAACACAAGGTTCTGATACAAAGGAAACAAGTACGTTTTATCAAACAGATAGTGCTAGGTCTTAGTTAAGACTTCACAAAGAATGATTGTTAGGGATGCGATATTAACACAAACAGGTACATTAGAAAGGGGTGGAACAAACACAGTGAGCAAACACAAACAGGTGTAGACAATGATGGTGAAGCGCGACTGGTGATCAGCAGATTGGTGACGCTGATTGCTGAATGGTAGAACCAGCGAGGGGAGGAGAGAGAGTCATTACGCACATATTTTGAGACAAATTAATTTGGCCTGCAGGAATTTATGATATGCCCTTGTTATGTACAACATGCTTGACTGTAAGGCGCAGATCCTACACAATCTCTGTGACAAAATAGAACAAGGGGAAAAAATCCTACGAATTTCATAGTCAGTGTAATTACACATGAAAATCAATCAAAATGTGTTCATACAGCAACCACAAGCAAGGACTTAACTGTTTATAATGTTACACAGAATGTTACACAAAATCAGTCTTAAACCAGGACAATATACTTTTGTTACTGTCCTTTGGCATTAGTGGGGACAGTTAAGGGCTCAGTAGAAAATTCAAAGGGGTACGCTGCTTTATCACCCCCCCACACCCCCAAAATTAATGTATTTATGAATTGTGTTTTTTTGTTTTTTTTTCACAGTGTGATGCAAACTGTCATCCCATAAAAGGTATTCAGTCCTAATCCACCAAACTCCACCTGAATCATTAAAGGGCTGTCACTTAGCCATGAGAACGTCCAGTCTGTCTCTCTGTGTGAATACCATGGATCCCCCTGGGAAAGGCTCAGACTCAGTCCAAGTGAAGTGTCTTCTCTCTTCCCTCCGTAGATTAACAGAAATGGATGGAGACAGAACCCACACAGGCCCAGATGGGTCTGCTCATAGATAATGGAGCAATCTGTTTACACTGCCTCTCCAGTGATGCAAGAGAAACATTGGTGGGGTAGGGGGGTCAAAACAGAGGGATCAGAGAGAGGGAGAGAAGAGCAGAGAAAAAAAATGAGTGAGACAGACAGAGTAACCAAAAAAGAAAGCCAGACTTCTGCCCAAAGGCTGACCATAAACCTAACAAGTGGATGTCTTCTCATTTATCACAAATTAAATCAAACAGTTTAGGACATGCACTCTCATAAATTAATTCAGACAAATTTGTCACATTTGCAAGCTTAAACAAAGCTGATTTTTATTCCTAGCATATCCAGATAAGACAGCCTCCTATTTAACATTCTGCTAGGCTTCTTAAACAAAGGGTATATCTATTACTTTTTTAACATGAAAGAGAAACCATGTTAGCATAAATTAAATTGCAGCTGTGTCTGATATCAGTGTGTCCAGAAGCTAAACATACCCACTGAAATTTCAGAGCATGTCATATATGTGTGTGTTGTGTGTGTGTGTGCATGTGTGTATGTGTGTTTATTTATTTAGTGAATGTTACATTGTTGTATTTACATATTTAGAAACACTATATGGATTCTCACATGGTGCTGGTTTTGGTTGACCTTTCAAAGATTACTGGTGATACCTTTTGAGGAATGAGGAAACTAATTGAAAAACTATTAATTTTTCACCACGATCATCAGTAGACGCTCCCTTTTTGTTGTACACTCAAGTCCAACCCTGGAAAATGAAATGAGACTCAAAGGCATTATGCAACAGTTTGGTAGTTCAAATAATACAAGAACTTTGGATTGAACCCGAGAGCAATATATATATAAATAGGTTACTTAGGGAGCCTGAGGAACTTACGCTGTTGTTTGTGTTTATAAAACAGACAGGCAAAGAAAACCATCAGTGATTTGAGTTTTTGGATGGTACCTTAGGCAGTCATGCAAACAGTCTCTGAATACGCTGCGGTATAAGCGGAGAGGAGCATAAATGGTGCATGGGCGCTTTTGCACTGTGTTCTATCTGCTGACCTTTAGAGGATCTGATGTGTTGACCAACCACTGAATCATCACTCAAACATACAATTTAATCTGGAACACTAAACTTTGCGAAAGCATGGAAGTAAGCAAAAATGCTTACAGGTTTTTCATTCATGGCTAAAACTGGCACAGCTACTGTAACTATGGCATTATGATTCAACGTGATGCTTGTCCAGGGGTTTTGCTTTTACAGTTTAAAATGTGGCTTTTCTATTGGTCTGATGGCGAGCACTGATTATACTCTCTCCCAGACTATCAGTGGTCTCTTATTCTGGGCCTAAATGTCAAAGGGGAAAAATCGAGCTGCTGATCTGTCTGTGTAGTCCATTTCACTCATGAATCCATAAATTGACTTCTGCTCTCTTATCTGTGTGGGAGAGCACCCGCCACTAGCTCTGCTGATAATAACAAATAGGAACTGATGACATATTTGCTCAAAACAAAGTCGTCCTCAAGCAGGCATGTATTGCAGTGGTTGTAGACATTTTCCTTTTGTTTGCATATGTCCTATCAAAGGCCATACCTAATTGGTTTGTTTGTTCCAGTTAGACCAATATCAGCAGATGAAGTTATGAAAAATCACCAGAACTTAAAAACAACACTGCTCTGCTTTGGATCCAGATAAAACCTTGAAAAAGCTCCTTTTTTCCCTTTTTTTTTTTGGAAATGCTGAGCCTCTGAAAACATTTGAAAAATCCGTTAAAATCACATAATCGCTTGGTTCAAAAAATGTATAACACAGTTTTAATCCAATTCTCTGTTTTTACAGTCTCTTTTTTGCAGCTATATATTTCAACATCTAAACTAAATTAGAGCCTGATGTGTTTGGTTCTACAAGCCCTTCTAACGTTATTACTTCCACCAGATCAACAGGCTCGGGTCCCCCTGAGCAGCATTTGTCTCTCTCTGTTATTGTGTGAGATTTCCTCCTCTTATGTCAAACATGAACTCTGGGATCATTCTTTCCCGTGTATTAAAATCATTAACCAACATCTGGCACCCTGCACACAAAGTCATTTATCATGCTGAACTAGTGATGACCCCAGCGCTGAAAAGAGCACACATTATTTCCTATAATCTTCTTGGTTTGCGCATTACAGCATTAAGCACGATAATTGTCTTCACATGAAGACAGCATAGCAAAGAACCAAACTCCCTCCTTTACCGGAGTCTAATTAATTACTAAATTCCTGAAAATGGTCTGGAAGAGAATAGGAAAGTAGCCTATCTTTATTCGGGGACATTGTGGTTGCTTTAAGATTGCATCTTAAACCTCCACGACAGCATTTTTTTCCCTCCCCTGCTGGGAAAATTGTACACATGGTTATGTTGCTCCCTGGGATGACTGTTCACCATTCCCAGAGTCTGAAGTGATAAATACATGGTCTCTGCCTTGTATTGCGGTTGTTGCGTATTTTCTCTTTCGTTGAGAAAAATAGTTGTGCAGGCTATTTATTCCTCATAAATGGTTTGTCACGCAATGTGCATTCATGTAGAAAGTCCACAACAATACAGAAGTGGTCTCTCTGTATTTCTCTGCTTTTTTAAAATGAAATTGCAGCAGGTTTTCTCTCAAATTAGTGTTCAGATATCTTTCATTCAAGTAGAAATCAAAGAGACTTTTCTAGGAAAACTAGTGGTCATACCCCCTGAACATAATTCAGTGGAATAACTTGTATTTAATTCTGTTGGGAGAATATGTCTGACTGACCAGAGTAGCAAAAAATGTCTAAAGGAATTATGCCATTAATGGTAACAGACCCAACAAATATCATGTGGATAATTCACCATGACATTTGACATTTAGGTTGCCTCATAACTACACAGAGAATAATTTATAAAAGAATTTTGATAATGCCTAATGCACCCTGTTCACGCAGTGTATTATAATGAATATGAAAAAAAAACACACTCTGTCTTGTGTAATTATATCTTAAAATCTTAAGTAATCATAAGTAACTGTGTTCTACTATGCTATAAGAATTGTGTTTCTATGTGAGACACTTTAGTTTTCTTGTCCTTCAGTCGCTGGGCATTAGTTCAACAGTAACCAATGTAAACACTGATTGTTTACAGCTGATGGCTGTAGCAACGTGTGTTTTCTCTCATACATACATGGTAAATAAAACACAAACACAAGGCCAGTTCTGTAAAACAACTGACATTCTGCCTTCATAAAATGCCTATTCCTGTCATTTTAAAACATAATGAAGTGTAGTAAGGTCTGGAAATTTTACAAGATCAAATGAAGGATTGTGAAGATAACAAAATTACAAATCCTTGCAAAAATAAACTTGGTAAAATGTTGGTTTGCATCTTTGGTCTTAACATTCAAAAATGCTACCATCCCTAAAGCATGGCTGTTAAATTATTTGTCAAAATCAAGATTGACCCCAAAATTCACTGCAATGTTTTGACTCATAATTCTACCAGATTTTAATATCTTTTAGCTTGGAGCTTTTGACATTGACCAGATGGCCTGTCTGGCTCTGTTGGTATTCATGCATGTTATTGATACATTTTCATTTTTACTGTTTTCTGTTTATTAAGGAAGGCTGCCAATTTGACACAGTTAATTTCACACTCTGTCCACAGAGGGAAATGAAAAGTGATGGAACATCACTTGCTCTCTCTCTCTCGGACCATTACACATAACTCTTACCGTATTTGTCCTTGTTAATCCATTGTTGCTTATTTCAGAATGATTGGTTCATTTTTTATCCCTCTGAAAATCCATGGGTGATTCGTGCAAGGGCACACTTGCACACACAAACACACACGCACACACACACACACACGAACACTCTGATTCTCTGGGTCAAGGGAGTGTACATTTGTCATACTGGTGACCAAGAGGATTTGTATTGTAAGACGATCTGAAACATAGTTTTGTCATTAGTGTGAATGTGCTGAATGATATCAAGAAATGTGTCTCTATCAGTAATTGTTTGAGCAGACAAAAAATGTCCTTCTGGAAATTTGATGCAAGTATAAATGTGTAAATTCTTTTTAACTTCATCATGCCTAAAGTTGTCTTTTATTATTTACACATGTAACACATTGACTAGTTCTACATTCACATTTAAACTTACTGATTACTCTTATTGGCTCTTATTAGTCTGTCTGTGGCCTTTCACCCTTGGTCTAAAGCCTTATGAAGTCTCTGAGTGCAAAGGGAATTTACTTGTTCAAAAAAAATGTCTGTATAGTAATGAGACATTCACTAATAAAACGAGGATGGCGCAGTTTTGCAGCCTAGCCAGTCAATATTTAAAAACTGCCCCCCTAAAAAGCAGGTTATCAAAGTAAAGTTTATCAAAGTTAGACTCCTGAGCCCATTTTTAAATTTTGACTGGCTAGGCTGTGCTTTCCTGGCTTTATTAGTGATTACTTCATTACTATTCATACATGTTTTATGACCAAGTACATTCCCTTTGCACCCAGAGACTTCACAAGACTGCTTGGAGTTCACGTCCCCTTGGTAATCTTTCAGCATCATCCTGTTTTCAGTTGAGTGATTCTGCTATGTAAAGGACATGTCCTTGAATTTACCAGGGGAGACTCCCTGTGAAAACTCACAGTTCCCTCAGGACGCAGAATGGAACACACACGTCTTATGGTCCGCTTGCTAATCTTTCATTTTCTGAAGCTTTATTTAAAGTAATTGTCAGATTATAGTTAAACAGAAGTGTTTTAAGCCCTCAAAAGCAGGGCCCACTGAGGACACATAGTTAACACCTACCATTTAACAGAACAGACAGACCTTAGATGATATTATTTATGCTGAGAAAGTTCTTGAGTAATTGTATGAAATCAGAGGAAGATAAATTAAGGCTCTGGTGCTGTGTGAAAATGATATTAACCATCAATATGTAGCTGGAGCATCTGACAAAATAAGGCATTTTATTTTATGAATTTTGAGTTTGATCAGCATTATTTTCCCATAAGTACACGTTAAAAGTACCATGACTACATAAATATGACGATGAATTAGATTTTTTGAATATGGAAGTTGACCGGAATGATCACTCAGTTAAAGCAAAATGTGGCATATCCTGTGAGACAGTACAGTTCTATAGTAGAATAAATTTTAATCATGTCCATCCACTAATTTGATAACAGAAACAACAACAACAAGGTTTTTTAGGGCCCAATATCACTGCTTAAAGTACCAAAGGGCTTTAAATGTCCACAACAAACAAAGCAGGATGGCACCCCCAACTTAATCCTCATAGCGAAAACCCAGGTGTAATAGGGAAAAAATGAGAAGGACCACAGAGAGAGGAGACCCCCTCATGGCCAGACAGGTGTGCAATAGGTGCCGACACAGAGGGCAATTACAAGTAATACAGTTATAATGCAAAAGAAAACACATTAGAAAAACAAAATAAAGACAACAAAAGCAGGATGAGGGAGATGGTGCTGACGAGGGAGCTGACAGGGAGGGTTGAAGAGGACGGAGGGGGGCAGGGCACACCTAAGAGGAAGACAACTACACTCATACAAGACATTCATAATTAAGCATACGACATGCACATGCAGAAGATAAGGGTAAAAAGGAGAGCATTAGTGGGGTATCAAGACTTGATAAAGCAAATAAAGAATGTAGTGTATAGATGCATTAACACAGTGAAGCTAAAGGCTGTGGAAAGCTCAGGAGGAGCAGGGCCATGCAGGGCTAGCAGGGCCAGGACACACACATCAAGGGGACAAAGTCAAGCCACCGACCTAATGATGGGAGCCACACCTGTGCAGCAAGACACAGACAGCAACCACTCCCACGGACAGAGGAGAAGAGGTTAGTTATAGAGAACAACATGCTCAAGACAGAAGGTAGAGGGGAAAGAGAGGATTATATTATCCATAAGTTAGAGAAAATAGATAAGTCTTTAGTTTGGTTTTAAAGGTATCAAGAAAGTTTGTCTCCCTAGTGTCTGTAGGTAGACTATTCCAGAGGAAGGGAGAGCAGTAGGAAAAGACTTGCTAGCCAGTGGACTTCTTTTTAACTCTAGGAATGACTAGTAATCCAGCATCTTGAGAGCACAGAGTGCGGGGGGGGGGGGGCAGTGCAAGTCCATGTAGAATTTTATATATCAGTAAGAGGACATTAAAATCTATCCTTGCATGAATTTGGAGCCAATCAAGGGAAGCCACGGCAGGAGTAATGTGGTCAAACTTCCTTCTTCTGGTTAGAATTCTGGCAGCAGCTTTCAAGACGAGCTGAAGACTTACTAGAAGCAGGCAGACCAGAGTACCGAACATTGCAGTAATCAAGGTGAGATGTGACAAATGCATTAGCAATAGTTTCTGCATCAGCCATTCTGAGCATGGGCCTAATTTTAGCGATATTACAGAGATGATAAAAGACAGTTTTGGTTGTGTTTTTGATATGAGTTATTAGTGAGAGACTAGAGTCAAAAATCACACCAAGGTTTTTAGTTGTAGAATTTTGATAGATGATGTAGTTGTCAAAATTTAGGGTAAGATCGCTAAAAAGATGCTTATGCCTAGGGGGACCAACGACCAGCATTTCAGTCTTGCCTGCGTTAAGCATCAGGAAATTTGCAGACACCCAACCCTTAGTAGCACAAAGACTCGCCTCAAGTTTAGCCAAGTCAGAGCAGTCATTGTGCTTGATAGGTAAGAAAATCTGAGTATCGTCATCATAACAATGGAAGCTAATGTTATAACAATGAATAATGTCACCCAGAGGGAGCATGTAAATAGAGAATAAGAGAGGGCCAAGGACCGACCCCTGAGGAACACCATAGTTAAGCTCGCAGTACTCAGTGATCACAATATTATAGTGGACACACTGCTTTCTCTCTTAGAGATAAGATTTAAACCAAGAGAGCACCAGGCCACGAATGCAAATTTGATTTTCCTGGCGCTTTAACAATATGGTGTGGTCGACCGTGTCAAATGCTGCACTCAGATCAAATAGGATAAAAATAGAGGTGGCACCAGTGTCCATGGCTAATAAAAGATCATTAGTTACTCTAGTAGGTGGGGTTTCAGTAGAATGAAAACAGCTTAAGCTTGACGGAAGCATTTCAGACAGATTGTTGGAAGACAAATGGGCTATAAGCTGAGCACCAACAATTTTTTCAAGTATTTTTGAAAGAAACAGGAAATTAGAGATCGACCTGTAATTATTTAAGGCTTCAAGGTCAAAGTTTTTTTTGTTTTTTGTTTTTTTTAAGCAAAGGCCTGATCACGACCGTTTTTACAGCGGAGGGTAAAATGCTAGATTTAAGTGACATGTTTAGAAGGTTGAGTATTGTTGGGCTGAGGACTGAGAAAAACTCTATGCAAAGTTTAGCAGGTAGGGGGTCAAGCAGGCAAGACGCTGGTTAAGCAGAGTGCACCAATTTGGACTGCATGTCTAGAAAGATAGGATTAAACTGGGTTAAGGGGTGCACATCCTGATTAATCTCTGGCGAGTGATGGGGAGCATGCAGACGGGCTGATTTGATAGACTAATTTGAATATCACCACGAATTAAGTCTATTTTTTGTGAGAAAAATTCAACAAAGTTTTTTGTTGCAGAAGGGCTAGATTGAGGGGAGAGATTCTGGGTAAGTTTAGATACGGTGTCAAAAAGGAACTTGGGGATATTTTTAAGGTTAATTATTTTTGAGTAGTGAGCAGATTTGGCAGTGGAGAGGGCGCGTTTATTTATTATCAGGCTATCATGCCAGGCAAGGTGGAAGACCTCTAGTTTAGTGGCGTGCCAGTTTCGCTCCAATCTCCCACACAGCTGCTTCAGCGCGCGGGTGTCATTATTAAACCAAGGTGTTGAGTGTTTACGCCTATTTTTTTATAGTTAATGGTACTACCATATCTACTGCATAATGGAGGTTAGAATTTATACTGTCTGTCAAGTCATTCAGAGACCCTTGCTGATCAGTGAAAGAGGTGAGGGCAGTACAAAGGTCAACGAGTGCAGCAGTGGTGATATTAATTCGATATGGTGTTCTTTTAATCAAACATAGCTAATTTCAAACTCATGAGTTGATCATTTTAACATGTATTATGCTTTACATGCTGGAGTGGAATCAAGGCACGTCGTTAAAAGTCCCCATTGTCAAGTAAAGAACTCAAAGAAGCTGGTAGTGTGTTATCAATATGAACACAGATCAAAGAGATGAGAAGGGTTCTATGAGGAGATAGCAACTCTTTTATTTGGAGTTCATTATGAATTGGGTTAAATGAGGCTGGATCCAAAACTTGTCATGCATGGATTTTTCTTCCAAAGTTCCTGTGATGTACTTGCAAAGTGTGCCTTTCATGTTGGAAGCCTTAACCATTCTCAGGATCTCAACTGCTCATTTGTATGACTTTGTGAAGTTCCTGGTGACATAAGAGTATTGTGGAGTAATGGTAAGAGCCATTGCTGACTGAATGCTTGATGGCAAGAGGACTTTATTTGTGCATTCATGGTATAAACTGTGCTGCAAATGTGTAACAAATCAGGAGAGGCAACCAGTAACTCACATTGCATTCACTTAAATACACTGTGAACTTAGTCAAATGCAACATAGTATTAATGTTGAAATTCTTCTTCATGCAAAAATTGCACTTCCTTGTTGAGAAAACTAACAGAAAAGTTATCTAAATGATCGTGCAGTTGTTTCTAAAAATACTCTATTGTATGACAACTCTTGAGACTTTAGAGCTACTTTTCTTTATTATCTTTCTTTTTTTTTTTAACTGTGATAAATAAAATCCATCAAGTGACTGTAGAAATTACAGTCCACACAGATTGGAATAACTCTGTTGACAAATGACAAAGAGCACTGAATGGCTTCTGCTGTTGACCGTGCTTTTCTCATGACCTTTTCATCTCTCTCCAAAACACACTGGGTTTAGTCACAGTCCCAGACATTAGCATCCAGATGGCATGTTCTCACTGAGAGACATATGTAAATATGTCATTCTCCAGCTCTCTCAGCAATTAGGGATTATAACCTCAGTCTGAAGCAAACTGTGCATTCAGAATCATAATTACACAAATGTATAATTATTGCCTGTATTTTTCTCCCAGTGAAGATAGCAATTTGTTTTCTGGGGCAATCATACAGCTGTTGCAGTGGATCACAGCCTTTTGGAAGGAAGCCTTCAGCTGGACTATGGTTTGTTTTGGCCTGCTTTTCTGTCTGTGCACAACAGAAGAGTGTAGCACATAAAAAGTAAAGATTCCCTTGTGCTCTGCATATATTGATCAACTTGCAGTGTAGAAAGACCTCATTCTGTCAACCAGATACCTCTAAAATGTCCGCCTTGTCTAAATGTATCATTCTACAGTTCAGTAGACTTGTTATTCAGCAGATGGGGAAAAAAAAATAAGTTTAAGTTTACAGATTTTTAGAAAAGTAGATGTGAGCTAGTATTAATTAATTTGACACCAGACTTCTGTTTGCATTATAGTGTTAAGCTACACCTCCACCAAAAATCTGGCAACAACTTTCAAGCCGTGGATTAGAAATGGGTATTATTTAAGACAGCCATTTTGAGTGTGCTTCCACTTCCCTAGTGCTGATCAGCTTCACATGCTTTTGTCTACATTTGATTTTTATTGCAAAGACATTAATCTGACCAAACAGGTGGCAGTGGTTTTCATGGCTCTGAAGTAGAGCAGCGCAGTTTGAAGGTTTTCCTTCTCCTGGTGTGTAGGCTGCAATATAAATTAGGTAGATTATGAAGTCTCAAAACATCTCAAAGAACAGCCCCTTAACCATTCCACTTTGACACTTAGATAAAACAGCCCCAGAGGCTTTGAGCTCCACAGGAGGTCCTCCTTGATGATTCATTTCTAGAAAATGCTCCTGTTTGTCTTGTGCTGTGTGTATGTATGTGTGTGTGTGTGTGGGTGCATTTGGTTTACTCTGCATTTCCTAGTTGACTTGCATTAGCGGCTATGTGTTAATGTAATAAACATTTGCTGTGACAGTTACACTGGGTGTAGAATCTCCTTTTAGGTGGGAGGAAAATAGAGCAAATAAATGGCATAAAAGGATTTTTTTTCCTCTTGATGCACTTTTGATTTGTTATCACGCAAACAGTGGACTACACAAGATTCTGGAAAGGCGGTCGGCTTCATCCAAAATGTCAAATGCTATCTGTCTGTCTCGGGTGGTGGTACCATTCTAGCTGAATGAAAATGTTAAATTCACGCTGTTTAACAAGCGTCTGGTCAGCTGACAACATTGTGAACCTTCACTGAAAATCAAGCTCCACAACAAACTAGATCTGAAAGGTAAACATGACCCTCTCTCCTCTGTCACAAAGTTTTAAAACCCCAATCTGTTTGAACTTGTATAATTGACCCAGGCAGCGCTGACTGTTCAAAATTCAACCCAGCGGTGGAATTGATCTCATTAACAGATCTTCTGTAATTAAAGCTCCGCAAAGATTTCACATGAAACAAGAATCACATTGATCTAGCAGCCCCTGTGGGACTTCTCATCTGTTCACAGCTGCCTTGACTCTGCGCTTTTGCCGAAATGCAAGTCAGCTGGTGTCCTTTTCACTAATCTCATCAAGCCCAATATCGCGGTGCAGTCCGACCTGAGACCTGTCGAGGATTTACCCGCAGCGAGAGGGCATTGATCTCTGTGCATATAGGCAGCAGAGGGTAGGACTTGAAGGGCAGAGACAGGTAATCAGAGCAGAGCCCAGAGGTTAGGAGGGGACTGATCTGAGTCAGTGGATGGCTGTGGATTCAGGTCATGAACATGTCCCAGCTACTGATGGCACACAACAGAATCAGAGAGATTCATCCTTCTATGGAGAAGTTCTATAAAGGTGAATAAGAACCGGCATACATATTCTCTATCGACAGTAATGGACTGTTCACAGAATAAGAACCCAATTACACTTGATGTGCCATCATTTATTTAATTACGAAGAGAAAGAATTCCTTATCGGGGCCAAAACATAAAGCACCTAAAATAATGAAGAGACAAGACTACCATTTGAAAAAAGTAACACTAATTTATGTATACGGATATTGAGAGCTTTGGCTATACTTTAAAAAAGAAAAGTACAAGAAAAAAATAAAAGGTTATCTAAACATAAAGAAAAGAAAACCTTTACAATCAACATTTCTCATCCTGCGTATCGATCCCCTTGGCCTCTGCTGCATACTAAGAATAGGAAAGGTGGTAAAAAATGAATTCGTTTTAAATACTTTACATGTCAGTACACTTTAATCAGCTGGGAGGCGACATATCAGCAAAAAACAAAGGCAGCAACAACAACAAAAAAAAATGAAATAAAGGAAATGAAGTAAGGAAAAAAGAAAACAGGCAGCCAGCCAAACAGAGTGTGAGCATGAAGCCAAAAAAAGTAAATCCACAACCAATGTGGTTAAGCCCTCAAATGTAGCAGTAACATTTAGCAGCATTCAGATTTAGTATGCATGAATAAGCTGTGTTAATGATAAGGAACAGGTGCCAAACTTGGGTGCACGCATAAACACACACGCAAGCACGCACACACTAAAGCGCGCGCGCACACGTACACACACACACACACACACACACACACACACACACACACACACACACACAAAGACAAATGATGCAGCTGGTCACCCAGGACTGGCAAAACTTAAATCAGCAAATGTAACAAAATGACAACTTGGCACTAAGACTACTGTTCGCACCCAAATACAGGCTCATTAGTTGGACTTAATAGAAGGCACATAGTGGCAAGTGAGAACAGTCAGTCATATGCAGAGATAAATTGTTGCTTGCAGAATGTAACATAGAGTGCCAGTTCAAGTTTGGACACCCTCCACAACCTTTTAAATATAGAGATAGTTTACAGGCTAATGCATGAATTGATTTTTTTATTTCTTGAAAGATGACATTGGAATGAAGAAAATCTTGGCCTTACGCTGCCTGCTTTCAAACATCAGTAATGAAACTCACCACTTGACTGCAGAGCTACTGTAGCAAGTAAGAGCCAAACATATGTGACTTTGCATTTGTTTGATCAAACTGACAGTCTACCCATTAACCTTTAAAATTCAGACATGCTTATATTCACTGGTTACACATATAGCTCATGTCACTCTGCATACTGGATCATCATTTCTCTCAAAGCATGTTCTGTAACCCTTTGTCAAGTAATGGTCAACTCTAAGTGTGAACAGATCGAATGAACCAGGGGTCTTTAGTTTTCAGAGCAATTTTCTAACCATAAATGTATCTGAAATATTTAGATTAGCATTTGTTCTTTCATCCTGTCAACTCATGAATTCTGCAGGTGCTGTCCCAACCTTCCCCATCTTGAATCTATAGATTATAGAAATATGTGAGAGGCATGTCCTGCTATAGGTCACACTAGTTACTGCTATAACTCACCATTGCAAGTGATTCGTGTTAATAAGTGGGTTTTTTTGTTGTTAGGTTTTTTTTGGGTTGAGCAATAGCCTATCACCTTTCAGTGGCATGAATGTTTTATGTGTACTCATAGATTTTGTTTTGCTTAGATGAATATATGAATAAATATAGCAAACCTTTCAGATTGGAATCAAAATATTTGATATTGCGGAACACGCATATTTGACAAAGAGCATATTTTGGGCACAGAGAGTGAACTTTGCTGACAGAGGCAGACAAGAATTTTGCTCTGGTGAGCACTACATTTGTCACTCTGTTCTTTGACTTCGCTTTAGTTTAATTTTTAATGCCAAAACTTTTGTATGTGTACCCATCTACTTACCTGAAAGATCTTATGTGAACTCAAAGGTGTATTTTCTACAGTATTCCACAATACATATTGTAAGAGAAAAGTTATCTTTGTCTCTTTACTGAAGAGGGTAATACCTTTATTGTCTCTTTACTGAAGAGAATACACCAGTGTTACACTGCAGAAAATTTGACTCTTTCTGCTTAGGGGGAAAGATAAAACCTGCCAATCACAGTGCAGAAATGATTCTTCTTCTACTTTTCCTCTGTTATTATGATGTACACTGCCTGGCCAAAAAAAAAAGTCGCACACTCTAATATTTCGTTGGATGGCCTCTAGCTTTGATTACGGTGCGTATTCGCCACAGCATCGTTTCGATAACCTTATGGAATGTCACAACATTTATTTACGTCCAGACTTGCATTAATTTTTGGCTGAGATCTTTTTGAAGACAGGAGAGTCTAACCACTCTGTAAAGTCTTCTCCAGCACATCCCAAAGACTTTCAATGGGGTTCAGGTCAGGACTTTTGTGGTGGCCAATTCGTACATGAAAATGATTCCTCATGCTCCCTGAACCACTCTTTCACAATTTGAGCCCGATGAATCTTGGCATTGTCATCGTGGAATATGCCTGTGCCATCAGGGAAGAAAAAAAATCCACTGATAGGATAACCTGGTCATTCAGTACATTCAGGTACTCAGCGAACTTCATTTTGTTGCCATGTAACCTTGCTGAGCCTAGACCTGACCAACTGAAGCTCCAGATCATAACACTGCATCCAGAGGCTCAGAATCCAAATGGCGACTTTTTTTTTTTTTTTTGGTCAGGCCGTGTATTTGACTGTGTCTGGTTCACTCACCCTTAGATTTTCTCTGTTCTGGCCAAACATAGAAGCTGTGATATTCCCTGCCCATATTTAATTGCTCCGCCAGGGATTCTCTCTAGGGCTGGTCGCATTCATATCCTTTAGAAAGAAAGCAAGTGTTGTAGTCTTCTTCTGTGTAATGGTCTTTTTCATTATTAATGATCGGCATTTGTTTTTGGGCTAAGTTAGGGGAATGGAGACCACTTGGGTGGTCAGTTTAGTGTGTGCTAAATTATTCCTTCATGCTGAGTTAAATTCTAATGTCAACATTCTCATTTATCTGACCACACAGCTCCTTTGAGAGAAATGAATGTCTCTGAAGTTTGACAGATTCCTTTATGTCTTTTCTGATAGTCTTTGTCTTCAGTCCTTAGTCTCTTTTTAAATCTCACTTTAGACACACACAAGGATTAGCTTTGGTGCTCTAAAATTCATGTTTTTGAATGATGTGTTTGTTTCAAAATAAATCGCTTTGCTTTGAGAGTTCAGAGTTCTGCTTGATCTTGTAAGACCACATCATTAAAATGAAAACAAACTACTACAACAATTGCCATCACGTTTTGTAACATTAACATCAGCTTCCATTTCCAGCAAATTGAATGTTAGCTTATGCAGAGAAACAGTGTTTATCCTCCTTAAACTATGTGTAGTCAACAACAAATTACTTAAAACATAAATATTTAACCTTCCTTTTTAACTTAAGGTGTTTTTTTTCTGTCATTTTGGAACACAGAAACTGAAGCAGCCAACATTTCATAATTACAAAAATATTTGATCGCAGTTGTGGTACAAACACAAACATCGGGCTATATTTGAATTTGAACTCTATATAAACTCCGTTTATGTCTGAACTCTGCAGTGTAATGTAAATACATTAATTAAACAGGCCAAACACATCTTGCACTGAGAAGGACAACATGAATGAAGAAGTGAAAACAGACATGGGAACACAGTTGCAGATCTTCCAAAACACTAACCTTCTCTTTTTTGGCATCTTTGTGCCAATTTGTTTGAACTTCACGGGCCAAAAACTGACAGTATCCACTGACATGTAAGTATAGGGGGATCCAGATAATTAAAAGGTTTGGGGGGCGGGGGGGGGGGGGGGGGGGGGGGCAAAAGTTAAGAGAAGTTACATGAAAATAGTAGTGTAGCACATATGACTGATGTCTTTTTCTATTGACTGATGTCATTTCTATTTGCCAAGAAGTAATGCTGCAACTTCAGTGTCTGCTACACAAATACAAAAAAGACATGTGTTCCTCCATAGTTTATTGAATCACAGCTCAAGATTAAATTTTACCCTGAACCTCACCATGCACTGGGTACCATTACAATATCTGAAATGTAGCTTTATTGTATGCATTATCCTTAAAGTAGAGATCTCCCTCTTCATAAACTTCTCTTCTGTTCCTACTGTACACCTAGACACAGACCTTGAGGCTGTACTTTTATTTAAGGGGAAAGCATTTAGCTACAGGAGGGAGGTTAATGATTGTAAATTCTCTTATGGCCTGCTGTACAACCCTCTCTGATGTTTAAAGCATGACGTGTTGCATTGTGTGCACAAACCAAAAACTGCTGTTCAAAACAACGCACTGAAAAAGAGTGACATCATCTCATCCTTCCTCTGCACTTTGTCCTTTGTTCCATTTGCTGTCCTAACATGTTTAGAGAACCAGATGTTTTACTCCATTTTTTTGTTGTTCTTCTCAATATTTGAATGGACTATATATAATTTCAGTAGTATATGGCTTGAATCAGACCTTTTAACCTCAGTATCCATGATGGATATTCACAGAGTAACAGAGCATAAGAAATCCCATTCTCCTCAGTGCTCTTTAGTATAATGTAGAGAATGATTTTGTGAAAAATCTCACAGTTTATGTTAGGGTCTGACCCAGTCAGGCTCATACATAAACTGAATTTAGAAACCTCACAGCCATAATTATGTTTCCTAGTGAGAACTGTCAAGATTTATTTAAGTTATTGCATTCATAAGAATTCTCTTTAATGCTATTATATAAGTCAGCATATATTATCTGGATTAAATATACAAAAGAACCTGTACTTTAATATTTTAATAATGATCAAAATGAAATGGCACAGTTCGACATGGATGAAAAGTTTCCAGTTTTCCACAGTATTCAGTATTCCACTTTTCACTTGGGTAATGGAATCTCTTGTGAGTTAAAGCAATTGGCTTGTTCAAAGCATCTGTCTTTGACAGCTGCCATCGGACAATTCTATCCTGACACTGTTCCATGGTTCGATTCCACCTTTGGCTCTTTATGTGTCAAAACTGTCAGTTTGTCATAGCTGAAGAGGGGTGGGGGGGCGTAGGGCGTCATGTCTTACCTTTATTTTCCTCCTTTCATCTACAACAATCTCATAATGTCAGAAGAGAAGTAAAAGGTTGATTCACTTAGATGAGCATGTTTATTTTCTGCATATGATTTGAAATGAATGATATGATTTTGCACACTAGATTGGCAACATTTTTTCTTTTTTTACACGTATTTATTCACTTTTATATAACATGGTTCCCCCTCTTTCAACCTGGTTTTGTAGAAATTTAAGAGTCAGGGCTTTCATCTGCGTTTCACATTCATTCACAGGATGTGAGATCGGCTTCCCTCATACCAGAATGTCTAATTAGAGCAGTTGGTGACACAGAGAAGCTAAGAGTGGAGAGAGACAGACAGCAAACATCAGACTGATGTACTTTAAGACAGTTCAGAGACAGCTCTATTCCCAGATCGTCTGCTGGCTCCCTACTCTTTTTCAGGTCAGAGATTGGATCCAGGACTTCTTACATAAAACACTCTCTGACCCTCTTAGCCGTTCCATGGACCAAGAGTTGATGTGTTACTTATCTTCAACATAACCTGTGGCCAGATGTACGAGCACCTGTTCTCCCCATCCAGCCAGGCCAACTGAACATCTGTTAGATAGAATTAGCTGCAGAATGGGCTCAAGTATTTTTAACCTCACAATTTTATACATGGATCAAGTTTACTGAGATGCCTGTTAGTGGCTACCACAGATCTGGTCTGACTGAACCACTGTTTCCTGCATGTGCACCACACAACACACCAAGTTGCTATAAAGCAAGATTGTTCAGTAAATTGTGAATTCAAGCAATAATGTCCACAGCCATTCACAACTGCTCATTATTTTTTTATGTGTTCAGCCTTGTTCTCTCTCCTACCAAGCCAACGAATGAGAAAAAATAATGGAACAGTGACACGTTTTTGGTATCTTGCTGGTGTCTGAGAACATGAGGACCAAAGAAATGTCAGCAAGAGAAAAGCTGGCAATTGTTCAGCTAGAAAGAAAAAAAATTCTGAATAAATCAAAAACACAGAAAAAACATGAGCTGAGCCAACATTAATGGTTTGGTGCATTATTAAAAAGAAAGACAGCACTGGTGAGATCAGCAATGGCAAATAAACGTTAGATCGTGGAAGACCATTATAGCAAAAGACCGACGAACACTCTCATTCCAAATCCAAATAAGAGACCAACAGGAACACAATGCAACATGTAAACACAAAGATTATTCTGACACGTAGTGCCACTGAAAAAGCAAACATGCCTGGCAATACTTGATAGGAGAGATCGTTTTTAAAGCTATTTAGAAATTAACATTTAATAATGAACAAACTGTTAACAAATGTTTTAAATATGTGTAAATATTTGCAAGATATCTCACAGCTTTTCCTTATGTGTTTCAAATGAAAGTCTGTACACTCATTAAAGCATCTGTAAGTCACTTGCAGAATTTTATACAGCCTTCAGTAGTGTCAGGTTCACTTGTACAACTGCGTTTTTTCGAGCAGTAAAAATAGGAGGCATGCAAATTTGTTGTCAAAATGTAACATTGAGTTTTAGAGTTCAGTTTGGTATCTATTGTCCCCAGCCTGTGAATAAATTAAAAAAAAAAAGTGTATGTGTCACAGGGGTACTCTCTGCTATCCCCACATCCCTGACGCAGCTCTCTAACCAGTCTGTTCTTTGGTTTGGTGATTCAATACTATTCATTATTTTCATTATCGCATTCTTCCATCAACAACCTCATATCATAACTGAGTGAAGTGAGCCAAAGGGTCTTCACAGCACATTTTTGTATCCCTGATCACGGCAGTAGACTGCAGATCAGAGACTGAAGTCTTTCCACAAACCTGTTTTGCAGATGTTTGGCAAGTGTAAAAAGGATGATTAGAGTTCTTGTAAACCAAGAGAGAAAAATATGTACTTGTGAAGAAACCTGAGAGCCTGTCACACCTGCTACACGGCTCACTGTTCAGCCATTTCCACCTAGTAAGAACACCTTCTGCACATTGACTCAATTATCCTACCTTGTACATATAGTACCCATTTTCAGTTTTCTCCCTACTGAGGGATTGTGTGTTTTTCACCATTATCGAGCCTTTATTCACTGTCGTTCTGTTTGACCTAGTTCCTATTTTATCCTTGACAGGTTATTTGTTTCTGTATTGACTGGCGACCTGTCCAGGGTGTTTCCCCACCTTTTGCCCAGTGAACGCTAGGATGGGTTCCAGTACCCCCCGTGACCCTAATTAGGATAAGTGGCTTTGAAAATGAGTGAGTGAATGTGTGAGTGAGTGGTTATTTGTTCTCTGAACTCTGTTTATTTAGATTTGGCATTCTTTTTATATTGTTACTTCCTGCTTGTTATTAACTCAGCTTGTTCCATTGACCAATGTTCTTGAGTTGTGTTTTTGATTTTGGTGAAAGTCTTTATTAAACATCATGTCTCTGCAGTTAGATCGTATAACTCGATTATCATTCGTTTTACAAATGCTTACCCTAATTAGGATCACAGAGTGCCAAAGCCTATCCCAGCGCTCACTGGGCAAAAGGCAGGAAAAACACAGGTCACCAGACCATTGCAGAACTCAGTCATTACAGAACCACTTCTTCTCTTGAAATTACTTCTCTAGAAAAATGACCCTTTTTTCAGGCTAATCCCATGGATTTCTCCATTTTTAATACAGTAGTGAGTAGATTAAACACAAATAAATCTTTTTTCCCTGTCTTTGTGTTGACTCCGATGCAGACATGGAATTTAAAGTCAAAAGGTTCATTCAGCTCTATTTGTTTTCCATAATAAATAATAATGGTCTCATGTTGAAATTCAAGAAGCTGGAGGGATGCTACTCTAGCCATGAACTTTAAATTCCAAATTCCACTCGGATTCCACTCACAGATGCAAAAAGGTCCGGATGGGAGGCCATGAAGAGGCCTAAGAGAGAGAGAGAGAGAGAGAGAGAGAGAGTGTGTGCAAGAACCCTGTTAATAATCAAAATTAGGATGAATGCCAAAAAGAAAAACTAACAGGAAGTAGTCACTGAGGATGACAGAAATGGGAGGCCAACATGGAGAAAATGCAGAGAGAGGGGATGTTTTGGAAAAATAGGGAAATATGAAAAGGAAATGCTGTTGAATGAGAGGTACTCAGACAGGTAAAGGGAAAGCAGGTAAAAAGGGTTGACTGACTGTTTGGAGGCTGATCACAGGCTGTCCACTCTGTCCATGAACTGCAGGAAGTGGTGATCTAGATAGCTGAGCAGGCCTAAGAGGAGAAAGGGTGGACTGGCAGAATTACTTAGGTCCAGGAAGAGGACTTCATGATAGACTCCAGAGTCACTTTCACTTCTTGTGTTAAACATACGCAAGAGAACGTTTTTCAGCCATAACTCATTTTACAAGGGTGTGCAAACAACACTACGCATAAAAACTAAAGCAAAGCTTAGCTACCCCTGAGTCTCCAGGAATTCTCCCTGTAAAAACAAAGCAAACCAGGCTGGGTTCTCTAATCACAGCACCAGAACAATACCACAGGGAGCACACAGAACCTTAACTTCATATTGCTCGGTTTAGTTTTCATATCAGATTTTCATCATTTCCATAATCCCATTTTGCATTCATTCCACAGCATAAACAAATAAATACAGAAAGGCTTTGATTAGGTGAGACTGAAGAGTTCTGAAAACCTGTTAGGCTTATTCTCACCTACGTACCCTTTTCATCATTCCATACAATTTTCAATTCATCCCAATCTTACGAAGTACCCTATGTTTGGAGTCAGTTACATAAAAAGAATTTGACAATTTATAAGGACTTCAGAGTTGGAATAAGGATATGCTCCTTCACTACTGAGTGGCTGTTAATCAGCAACACATACTGGAGGGAAAAAAACCACAGGGTCAGTCTCCTTCACAAAGTGTAGCCATTTTCATCTCACCAACCAGTTTGTCTTAAATACACATTAAACATTTTAAGATAAGAGAAATTCTATTCACATATTCTTCAGCAGAACTAATATTCACAAACTGAACAACTACTACTACAGTTACTATTATTGCTATACATGTAAAAACATTACTTGGTATTATGAAGCTAACTTGTATCTATTCCGTAACTTTCTTAAGGGACACTAATGTTGACTTTTTGTGACAGATGTTCGGTAGTGTAACGTTATACTGTGCTCATAGGTCTTAGCATAGCATGAACTGATGCTGTCTTGACCACTGTAATTTCAAAACCATAAATCCTGGGGTGATGTCCCACAAATAAAAAGTGAAACATAAATACATCCCCGCGCAAATCAGCTCAGCAGAATGTGAGGATCATTCTAATTCTTGAACTGAATCATAAACTAATCATAAACTGTAACCACGTGTTTAAAAGCCCTGTCTTTATCCTTTAAACGAGAAAGCGATGCTGTTTTTTTAATTGTTAATTTAATAGAGTCGGTGTATGCTTGGGGTAGCGTTAACCCACAGTTCGACATATTTATAATCAAAGTGCCATGTTCTAGAGTCAAAGTTCAACTTTATTAGTTTCTTTAGGGCGTGGGTTGCTGTTCAAGTCTTTATAATCTTGTATTAAGCTATCTCCTTTGAACAGCAGATATTCTCACCCATACGCTCCAGCACCCAGATGCCGTCAATGCTGGGAAATTTCCAACATTAAACTCCGACAATGTTGTTGAGGACATTTGCCAGAGCATTTTCACACAGGCTAAAAGTACCATTCATTTTGATGTCAGCTAGCAGCAGGGTACTATACAATGAGATGAAAGTAAACATGTTAACATTTTATAGTATTACCACATTTAAGCACATTATAAGATTACACTGACATTTTTGCGAGGCTATTTTAAAAGGCTTCAAGAGTATATCCTGCATTTTCCTCCGTCGTTGAATCTGACAGCTGGTACCTGCCTGCCTGTGAGGAAACAACAAACAAACAACAACAACAAAAAAAACCGTCACGCGCTTGAAATGTTCGTGTTGGCTCCCTCAGGAATCCCTTTCGCATTGCAGTGGTCTACCTACACATATGCTTCTAAAATACTTATACCACGCTGAGGTACGAGCACCGCATCAGCACGACAGCCGGCACCATATAGTCACATGACCTTCAACACTGTGTTGGTTGTGGACAGCCAAATGACACGTTGTATTGAAGCAAACGTCAACCGGTTACAGTTGAGAAAAGAGACACCTCATCTCAGCATCGTAGGGAGATTTTGATGATATACGAAGATAACGTTTGCCAGCTAACGAATGCAGCGCTCACTTTAACCTTAGGAAGATGACTGTGACATTGCTGAAAGTGTAGCTTCAACCTCAAATTCATAGATCAACACCTTGTTAGAGTAAATATTAGCCGACAGTGTAGATACATTAAAATAAAAGATTTTATAATAATGAAAAAAGAAAAAAGTCAAGAACAAATTACATGGAAAGACTGTGCTTCTAGTGGCTCCAAAGTATTGCTGCAATTGTTTTCTTCATGCTACTGAACTGTAGAGCCAACATAGAAACAACACTGCCCCATGATGTTCCTGGGTTTAACATTGACTAGAGTGAGTTGCTTCAGTCTTCATCCTGTATGCACTTTTTGCATAGGTTAACACTGTGGATTATCTTAACATGTGGATAACTCACCTTAGACTCGTTTGTTTGACCTGATACCATTGATACTTTACTTCAGGGGGTAGAATGTGATGAAAAGTAATAAAGCACTAATCAGTTATCCACAGGTTATGACAGGTTGTATAAGTTAACACTAGAAAAGCTGAAGGTCCCAGCTTAGGAAAAGGTCAAAGAAAAAAAAAAAGAAGAAGAGAAAAAAGGAAAAAGCCCTGACACAAGCAGAAATGTCTTACTGCAAGACTTTGCAAGCCTAAGATATGCAACCGAGTACCAAAAATGACTTCTGTACATAATATCAGCCGGCTCGAGTGCTACATTAAAAAGGGGGGATTATTCAAAACGTGTGGTCCTTTCAAAATGGCTCATTATGGTATGTGTATAAGAATAGTCTCAGATTTAAGCTGACATTCTGTATTTTATCCCCGGCACTTATTAGCTTAAGTGAAAATGGAGCTTGCAGAGGTTCTCCACAACACACTTGAATGGTATAAGTTTCATGGGACAATTCTGAAGCACTGAGCTGCAGGCGGGTGCTGGGGTGTATGGGTGAGGTCAGAATAGCTGCAGTTCAGTGGTGGTAATGCAAGATTATAAGGACAGACAACACTTGACCAGCTTTCCCTGACCAAGCAGAACTAATAAAGCTACACAGAGCCCAGACATGTTGTGTCATTCAATATCCAGACTGATATCCGCAGAATAAAAACCAAGAAAACAGCCAAACTGAAGATATAGTAGGTGAGGATATAGTAGTAAGATATAGGAGGTTTACTTATGAATGCTTAAACATGTGTATTACATATATAAGAAGTAGCCATAGAGAGAATGCTATAAGCTTATCATACACAAACATTAACTCAGCCAACTGGCCTCCTTATCCAGAAGTAAGTTACACATATTTTCTATATCAGAATTTGAACATATCTGGACCTATTTCAGGTTGAAGAATTCCATTCAAGGGCATATCCACAGAGAACTGCCATTGTTGGCATTTGACATAGGAACCCCTCAATTACTGGGGCGGTTCCCTTACCCCTGGCACCTCACAGTGAGAAGGACATTTCAATGTCTATTAGACAGTGGTGGACGAAGCACTCAAAACCTGTACTTTAGTGAAAGTAGAGATACCATTGATAAAGTATTACCCCAATAAAAGTAAAAATCCTCAATTTAAATGTCCACTTTTTAAAATGTCTGCTTTTAAAATGTACTTTAGTATCAAATGTAAAAGTAATGTGATTTGTTATGATTATAATGCTCTTACATTGTTTTTTTAATTGGATATGTTCTCTCTTCTTCTACACATTTTAGGTGAGAAGGTTGGCCACACAGATTTGCATATAAACTTGTTAAATCAGTCTGACATCAATGTCAGTTAACATTATTATGTGTAATCAACATGCAGGTGAACAATTTGCATTATGAAGATCGGATTGGCTGCAAACACAAAATAAACAAGATTTGAGAATAGCCAAAAAAAGGTTGACATATATCATAAATAGGTTAAACTTCCAAAAACAATTATAAGTAACTTATTGAAGCATGTGTGTGAGATTGCACACGCACATGCGTGCATGCGTGCATGCGTGCATGCGTGCATGCGTGCATGCGTGCATGTGTTTGTGTATGGTTTAAAGTGAAAATAATGGCACAAATATAGTGTATGGTATCACACTGAAAAACTAAAGGCACTATGAAATTCTAATGAAGCCATATCACACTAGAGGGAGTGCTGCTATTTCGGATATTGGCGTGGAGGTGATTTGGTTGAAGATAATCACCCAGATCACCTGCTTGGGTGCCTGACTCCCTGCCCCAAAGTTGGTGGTTTGAGACTGCCTTGGATGAATTTACATGATGTTTGCTTTGCAGTACTAGCTCTTCATCGACCTTCAGCGTGAGACTGTAAAATTCCTGTACGGTCTCTCACATCCCCTTTAATAAACAGCCACAGTCTCACATTCAGACTAGCACAAGAAACTGGTATTCTCTCAATGCCAACCTTTCATGCTGAGTCTTTTAATGGTGTCCATCTGAGTTATTTCAGTGAGTCCACCATTCTCCCTGCACAAATAGTGAGGAGAGTCTTAAAATGGAGTGTTTATCAAAACAAACTGAAATGTGCATGAGGGATGCGACTTAAAATGTCAAAGTTACTGTACTTTATGGCCTACAAAATAGAAGTGAAACCTCTGCTCTGTGCCTGACTGAACATTTAGGCGATGTTCAAGTAACAACTAAGAGTGTGCCAAGTTAGATCTTTCTTCTCATGTTTATTGGAACAATGAGAACAGCAAATAATAATTATTGGTCTTCATTATATGAATTATGAGAATATGAGAATAAGAATCATGTGAATGATGTTTTAGATCATCCTAAATGAGCTAGTTTTACTCATTGACCATCTCCTGACTGTTAGGATGAGCAGGTTGATATCACCACCAGTCAGTTACATGACATTTCATTAGGACAGTGAAAGACTAAGAGAAGTGCAAGAGCATATATGTGTAACAATAATACAGTGGAAATAGTTAATATACTGTTGTTACTGCAGAAATAGTATATATATGAAGTATAATATGTCAGTTTTCTCATGTATTTATTTATTTAGTTCTGTTGGTACAATTTTTTCCCATAATGCTGGAATGGCTGGCATATACCATAAGCCTGTGAACCTACTGGAATAATTTGTTGGCATATAAACTCCCATCAATGGATCAGAGAACTCTTCAAAGACCAAGCCGCGCTGCAGAATTCATGAATATGCCTGCACACTTTTTTTTTTTTTTTTAGCTATGGTATGCAGCTTCTGTACGGTAAAGCCTTAGATAGGTCTTTCGTATGAAATAAGTAATTATTTAAAGAGGTAGTCTCCTACATTCTAACAGTGCATATTCACTGTCATTAATCAGAATTCCCTGCTGACATATTTTTCTATAGTCAGTATTTTTGCAAAGTGTAACTGTCTTGACGTAATTTTTCTTTGTTATTTTCTTCCTGGCACTTATCACCGTAAACGCAATTTTTGATGTTTTTGTCAAAAGTCAGACAGGTCTATAAAATTCACAGGTGCCGTTGTGTTCTCAGCACACAAATCAGCAGATGGCCTGAAAATGAAATCTCAGAGAGTGTCTTTTTGATCCCTGGCTCAGCATTTGGGGGCATAAACCATAAAAATGCATGCCCTGAATGATTTTTTCCCTGTCTCGCCAAATGCTGCTTTCGCTCTTTGATCTTTTCTCTGTTGGATTCATGGCATCTTACTATCACATGGCTTAGTGGGTCTTTTCCTCCTCCAGACCATTTTAAGTAATGATGGTACGCGGGTTATGTTTAGAAGGCATGCGTTCTGTGCTCTAATGGTCGTCTGAGTCTCAAGGAGAGTAGTGGAAACAGCTTCCAACACCAAAAGGAACTGATTTAACCCCCCAAATGCACAGTTTTCTCATGTTAATCTCTGATTAGTTAAAAACCTACGCTACTGCCTCCAGGCAATCTCTCTGGCAATTATGCCAAACTCAGCATTTCAACACATTACTCAGCAGCCAAAGAGGTTGTTGAATGTGGAAATGTTTCACATTTTAAGCCTATACCCAATCGTTTTATTCTATATCTCAAGCTCTCACATCTTAAGTACTGGTCTCAGTGTACTTGTATTCACCGCTGTGTTTTAAAATTTGTATAACATCCATGCTTTTACATTTTCTGTTATATCAAGTCGAGTGAAATAATTTTTTTTTACTCATGAAAAAGGTAAGATATAGTTGTGTCAAAGTTTTTTTCTGATTTCTACTTTGTTATGACAAAATCTCCTGAATGTGTTCAGTAACATACTGACCCGTGTATGCATTTGTTATGTTAAGATACAGTGTTGAGGGAGAGTTTGTGAATTCTTCAGAATTATATATGTTTGTGAATTATTTCAACGTGTGATGAAATAATTCCACTTAAGTCCTAGTGATAGATAGGGAGCATCTGATTAACTAAATAACAGAATGAAAAGATCAAGAGGGACTTTCATGTCTTTACTCTGCATGCTGATGCAACTTTAACTGTCTTTATTGGAAAAAGTGCATGAACCTTTGCATTTCATAACTGATGACACTGCTAGCGTTAGTTACTTTAACCGAAAGTTTCCTGTACCTGCTGATCAATCCGGAAGAACATCTTAGCTTCCACTAAGAACTGTATGATTATAAGAGGAGCTCTACTAAAAACTCAGTGTTTTTTCAGTGCCCCTTATAACTCACCAACTTGTATAGAACAGATAGATGCACATAAATGACAATGCACCAGTCCAGATTTCTAAGATTTTGTTATTTTACTACTTTGATTTTGGACACAAAGTAGCTCTTCAGAAAGCGAGGAATCAAGTCAAAAAACATAAAGTCTCAAATACTCAGTCTAAGTTAATTTTTTACTGAGTGGGTATCTCAAGTGACAGGCCTGTGCACCAATGATTTTAATTGCCTTTTTCATTACAGGCGTCTCGCACTTGAAGATTTCATATTTCAATGCCTGGTTCATTGCCAGCCACACTTCATTCTCCAAGGCTTCACTAACCTCATTCATCAGAGCAGATTCAGGAGTAATACAAGAAAGTGCAGCAAACTTTCACTCTAACTTCTGTCCCTAGTAGAGTCAGATGGCCTGGCAGGTTATGTAGTGCAAGCCAAAAATTCACCTGACAGTCCCTGTGGGTGTGATGGACGATGTGTTGCCTGAAGTTATCAAGAGCAGCCAAGAGAACTGCCCAGTGGCTTAGTTACAGCAGATGACTTCAAAGGCAGACACCTACTGTTCTGCATGCAAAGTCTGAGTCTGCATCTGCCACACTCTATAGTGTAATCATCACTCAGCTGATTGAAGTACTGTATATAGTGGGTTACCACAAATTGTGCTCTGTCAAACACGTCTCCTCCATCAAGTTAAAAAATGTCTCCTGTCTAACATTATGGTTTAGGCAGAATTGATTTATTTATTCATTTGTGAAATGAGAGCATTCGGATCTTCAGGCATTACACATAATGATACTCCTGTCAGTGGTTTTGTGTGTGTGTGTGTGTTCCACTTCCAGGCAGTGAGTCTGCATCCTCAAACATGAGGAGATTCCATTGTCACACTTTTCTTGGCCTGTGTGTTGCACTGAAATTACTGTTATAAGCTCAGCTTATGACAAATACACACCAGTGTGTCCTGCCCTGGCCTTACAGATCTTGCTAAATCTAAAAAAAAAAAAAAAGTGGAAAAAAGATTAAGGAAGTCATGTGATTCTTCATTCATTCTTATGACATTCACTGATTGTTAGTTTACAACCAAATAGTTCAAATACTGGCCTGAATTCACACATTCACACACTCTGGTGCTTCTGCTGTCGATTTAGAACATCTGCAAAAGGAAAGTATTAAAAAGATATCACACAAAAGTACGGCAAAAGTTAGAAGAGCATACAGAAATGACCATGCATGTCAAGGAGAGACAGAGAAAGAGAGAGAGTCACCTGCATGGCAATGAGCTAATTCCATTATATTACAGAGAGGGTAAGGGGTAAGTGGGTACCCTATCAGAGAAGGCGACATCAGCAGTGGAACTCCAGAGTGCATGTCCAGGCGTAGATGGATGGTTGTTGTCCCCTTATCAGCGAGGCTGGGCACAGGAACACTCGCCCACTGAAAAGCAGCATAAGCGGTTCTGTTATCACACGTTCTTGCCACAGGTGTCAAGCGCAGGGCTTGCTTATCTTTGTTTATTATTGCAAGTAGCATGAAGAGGCTGAAAGCAAAAGGAAAGATAAATGTATTCTGAGGGAACTGCACAGTGCATATCCAAAAGGTGGCAGGTACAGCAAGTACAAATGATTTGATGGCTTCCCGAAGGAGCTGAGGGTGTTTCTTGTAAGATTTCCCCCCCCACTGTCATCTGATAGTGTTTGTTGGATGTCAAATCAGTCATTTCTCATTAGCTTTGTGACTTACAGCATTTTCATTATCTGTAAGTAGTTGAATGCACCTTTATTTGTTTATTTGCCATCTGTTATTTTGCTTGCTGAGCTGGTTGACAGTTAATTACACAGGCATCTTTATAAATAACTATTTGAAAAACTCTAATTACTTCATGCTTTTTTTTTTCCCTGACATGGGAGTTTTGTCGATTTGAGCCAGACTGTTTTGCTAACATTTTGTGGTCTGCGACGTGTTGATCCTAATTCTCTCTGCTGAATTTAAATGTGGATGTATTTTCATTGGAGAATATGCTTCCATTTCCCTGAACAAGAAAGATATGGTTCCATAATGTAAATTGTGAGAACAGTTTATTGTCCTTTTGACAGTGAACTTCATAACATTTCATGATTTGCATTTACTGAGGAATGAAGCATACAAATGAGGCATTTCTGTCCTTAGGAGGAAACTTGTGCTCTGTGAACATATGGTGTCAACTGGACAGCAAATGCCTTCTTGTTTTGGAAAGGAGAGTGGCATTTTACCAGGAGAACGCATGATGCAGCAAATAGTGCTGCAGAAAAATGTCACACAATGTTATGGTTTGAAAGACATTTTGTCACATTTTCAGCTTTATGTTATTACAATGCAATGCAGTCAACCATTAAAATACAGAGCTAGTTTGGACATTTGCCAGCATGTGCAAAACTACTGAAAACTCTGCTGGCCAAAAGTTCGTCTTCTTCTCAGCTTCTCCACTTGGTTGACCATGCGTGGGGACAGAGTACTCGTGACCAGAGCCACCACCTGTGGACATAAATATGTGTCTCCATCATGCATTGTGAGGCATAGCCATTCCTCTGCCACTTCCAATGCCACCACAGCCTCGATGGCCTGCTGTGTTTCTCAGAATATGAGAAGGAGGGCTTAGATGTGCTGGAAAAGATGCAGTTTCCAACTGAGACACCAGGGTTACTGTCAGTTTAGGCTTAGCTCAATCGTGCCTGCCCCTCAACTGCACCAGTCCTAAGGACATCTTCCCTCATGAGGTCTGTCCCAGAAACCCATGGGGAAAAAAGAACATCAGAAACAATAATGTCACTTGGAATTAAATGATTAAATTTACAGTCTTTAAAATATACTATTTAACAATGTTACGATATAGTTGCTGAATCATAGAAAACTCTCTTGGTTAACTACTTCATCTTGTTAAAGTTTGTTGAGTGCTTGAGCCATTCTTTGATAATTGTAAAATATTACACATTACTGCTTACATTACAATATGACTCTGTGATAAAAAAAGAGAGAGAAAATAATGATTTAATAATTAAGTAAAATCATTTAAATTATATTATTTAACTAAAGCGAGGTTAAAATAAAAATATGAGAGTGTCTGTCTTTTTATCATTCTAAGTTATACAATTCCCTATACTTTTGCAGCTCCCTACCCTTGCACAACTCTGTGCATCAATAAAAGAAGAGGAGGGTTAGCACATGTGTCCATACATGTGAAATATGCCATTCAGTCTTTTCACCTGCCAGTGTACAGGCACTATGTCTGCCAGTGATAGCACTGAGATATGAACTCAGGTCTCCAAGCCTGGAATGCAGTGTCATTTTCACTGTGCCTCCCAGGCACCCCAAGAGTGTCTTTTTTTCCTTTGAGTTGCAGAACAGGTCAGGAAAGGTCTGACTTTGTCCTTGAGTGGTCCTGTAATATGTGAGTGGATGCACAAGAGACTGCCACTAGGAGAGCTCAGGACAAACTCGTCTACCATTCTGTCTATTTAATCCTCTTTTCATCCCAGCGGCATCGGCTGTCTCCCTCAGTGAGGCCCTGTGGTGTCTTATTTGGATGTCAACAGCAAAGCCGGTGCTGAAAGCCATGTGGCTGCCAGGTGCTGTCCATGGTTCTGTTCAGACTCTGGCACAGCAACATAATATGGTTCTTATGGAAGGGCGTGGTTGTGTTTTCTCTGGCGCCGACCTCAAGAGCATCACTGCATCAGCTACTACAATAACCAAATCCACTTGCAGGCGGTCCCCTGGAGTTTCCCTGTCTGTCTATTCTGCAAGATAGACAAGCACATTTGTGTGAAATGTTTACAGAAATGATTGACTATGACTTGGCTGTGATACGACTGCTGATGACTCAGTAGTTCTGTGTCTCTGAATATGTAACTAAAGGTATGGAGGAGTATTGCCAGTCCATGAGGAGCAGATTTTGAAGTGATGTGGTTTGGGTCTAACTGGAAAAAAAAAAAGAAACGTAGCCAAAGGGTTTACAATTCTGAATTTTTACAATGAAGTTCCTCAGATACCAGAGAGGCCTGCAGGGTGCTCCAAGGTCTCTTTCATCACCATTAAAATTGGTGTCTTGGTCAGATAAGTCTTCTCTTCCATGCCATGAACTGCCGAGCCATGAAAAGAAACTCTGAATCACTTTGAAAAACAGGTCCAAATGTATTGATCTAGTAGTCAGACACTTTAAAATCATCACTCCTCGTCTTCTGTCGTACGTCTAGTTTTAAAATTAAATGGCTTTGAAACAGTCCTTACTGTTTAAAAAAAAGCCTGTATTGCAGAGTTGCATACGAGACAGTGGGTGATTTTTTTTTTTATTGTACCAGGTCCTTACCATAGATGTCTCTTTTTTTCTTTACAATTTGGCGTACCACTGACGCTATAATCAATATGCAGAATTAGCATGCATCATGAAATGTCTGTGTCAACTCATTCTGGTTTAGATACCCTGTTTGGTTCATGACCATCTTGATTGGAGATTCTCAGTGGGAATGTATGCTTTTGCTGTATTTAATCAGCCTGGTGTGACTTTATCTTGTTTCCTTTTGCCATCAGTGTTATCTGCTGTTTGTTACTTAAGTCAATTCCTGTGTGCAGTGCAATGTTTTCTTAGTAAATTGTAATTCTGTTTTTGTGCTCTTATGTCTCCTTCTGCTGTGTATTATCATGGATACAAGTCTTGTTTGTACAAGCTTCCTGTGCATAACACACACCACGGGGGTAATTTACTATCAGACATTTGAGACTAAACAGTCCATATTTGATTTTCTACATTCAACAGTCTTTTACACTTACCACAAAAAGGAATATTTTCTTCTTTTACTTTTGACACTTTCAAAATCTCATCACATGGCTACTAGTCTTGAAGTCAATTCATGATTAAATTCAACGATTTCAATTTAAGTCATAAATCTGAATTTCAACTGGAACGAGAAAAAGCATTGTGGAAAGAGAGCTCGATTGATAAGAGGCAGAATTCCATGAAGTAGATAGTAATCCTGCATTCTGAGCAAAGATACAAACTGCAAAAAAAACAAGAAGAAATGCCATAGATAGACAGTAAACATATAACGGTAAACCATTCTCCTCACTCCTTCTAGCTGATCTCTGCTAGTTCCCCAAATGCGGGAATCTCGACTGCATAATTTGTGGCAGTGGGGGACTGTGTTCGTGCTCTCCCCTGATTTTATACTGGGAGCAGTCACGGCCTAAAGGTTAGTGAAGGAGGCTTGGGACCGAATGAACAGCGCTTTCCCCTCCCTCAGTATGCACAGCTGAAGTGCCCTTGACAAGGCACCTAACCCTCAACTGTTCCCTGGGCACTGCAGTTATGGCTGCCCACTGCTCCGGGTATGTGTGTGTGCTCACTGCCCCTAGTGTGTGTGCTCATTGCTCGCTGCTCTTGGGGTGCGTGTGTAGTCACCGCTCCCTCGGATGAGTTAAATCCTTGAGAAAATGGGAGAAGGTGGGAGATGTGGGAGAAGTCCCTGGAAGACAGCGCTCCCCCCGCAGTGCAACGCCGCTGTGCTCCGCACAAGAATTCCAATGCCCTTGTACATTGTACCTGAGGGAATGGCAAAAAAAGTCTTCTTCTTCCTCCTCTTCTTCTTCTTCTTCTTCTTCTTCTTCTTCTGGTATTTTACAGTATTCATCTGAGGATTACACTGAATTCTGCTTTATTTTTTAAATACTCCATGCTACTGGGATTCAAAGGCAACCTTGACCATGTAGATTTACGGTCATTTACTGCCAGCTGGCAAACTACTGTTTATTTACAGCATGATACAATAGAAACGCTGCAAACAAACAATGCTTAACACTACAAGCAGCATTGCGGTACATACATTTTTATGAAGTGAATCAGAAGAGCATGCTGTAATTTTGACACACAGCACAGAACGCTGTGCTGCCAGTCAATTACATTACACTTGTAGAGAAGTATTTCATGAGGTAAATCCTGCAGTGGTGAAGGTAATTTCCTTTATAAAGGCTAAGTGAATATACAGATGTGATTACTGAGGTGAACAGGCGAGGCCAACCTCTTTCTATCTGTTTCTTCACTCGCCTTTATTAACTACTGCATCTCAGAGGTGTCTCCTCAACTCTAATCTATATGACATGAAAAATCTGCCAAACAGCATCTACATCCTGGTTTCACAATTCAACATCGCAACAAGCCAATGGTAATTCAATTGACGTCATTGTAAACATCAGAGCAAATGTCAAAAACAGATGGCACATGGATACATACATCCTTTTTAACTTTCCCTTATGCAAGGTGACTAATACTACCATGTAAAACATTTGTCTTCTGATCATGGTTTTACACTGTGAGGCAAATGTGCTCCAGCAGTAAAAAGCAAGGGCTTGCTTTCAGCTCCAGAGCAACCAGCTGCTAAACATTAGAGCAGGCAAAGTCATTTCAGTTTGAGATATACAGGATTGTAATTATGCCTGCATGCATCCTTCCATCTGAAATACTGAAACTCAAAAATACACAACCTTTAAAGTGAGGATTTCTTGCTTTGTTTAATTTTTTATTGTTATTTCAAAGTACATATTAGTCAACTGTATCTATTACATTCAGTGTGAAATACCGTTTGAATGTGCACTGAAAAATAAACCAAAAAAGACTGATAAACGTGCCACAGCTGAACATGCTAGATCTACAGCGAGCAGAACCCTAATGAAAACATTCTGATGAATTAAATTAATCACTTTCAGAGAATTTAATTACAATAAACGTGCAAAAAACAAATAGATTATTTTGAATAAATTACCTCCGAACACACATCAGACGTGCTCCACTGAACTTGCTCAGCTCTTAATTGGACTGACAGAGCTGTAAATTGAGATATTTCATCCTGACACTGCTGCTAAGTGTCTTGACTGTTTCTCTGCTGTTATTGCTCTTCAACCAGGGGAACAGTTGAAACAAGCTTTAATGAGTCATGCCAATAATCATTTTTTTGTTGATTTAAATAATAATTTAATGTCCTGCTTGTTTGAAAAAGAATTTGATGACGGTATTAAAATGAATTAGGCTTTAACAAACAACTGCTGATTATAAGGAACAATTAAGACTTAAAAGGTTCGGATTACTGGTAGCAACGCAAATTGAAAACTGTTTATTTATCATAATGTTTTGTGCCACACAAGAGTGTGACACAATCTGTTTAATAACAGATATGTGAATATGTCCTGTCAATAACATGATGATTCTACTTAGTTTGTAAATGGATGACAACAAAAGACAAGTTTAAATGAAGTGAGAAGAAAGAGGATTAGTTGATGAAGGTCTTTTACAGCTCTGAATCTTACTCTCTGACATTTAAGGAGCTGAAAGCTCCTTGGTTTCAGACAGTGTGCCATTACTGTGGATAATTCGACTTTCCTGTGCTTCCCTTGAAATAACACTTAGCAGTTTGGCCTTTTATAGTGGACAGAAGAAAGCTATCGGAGGCTGACTTGACTCAATCGATAGTGACCCCTGAATGAAGGGAAACAGTGTTCTTTAGATAAATTCCCTGTAAGTCATCCAAATTTTACCACAAGAGCAAATCCCTCTCAGCAAATCTGTGATTTCATTATTTGTTTAACAATGATACACTTAAATCACAAAAGATTCCAAAATTTAGTTTCACAAGGATACTCAGTCTGATTAAATTATGTGAAACTGGGAAGAAATGAAAGTGAGAATGGTGAGAAAGGTGGCCATTTTCTCAACCAGAAGCACCTCCACTTCTAAATTATAGACGTATCCTATCCCTATTGCCAGCCTTTTTACCAAGAAAAACCTTACCTGAAATGATCTCCATCTGGGTTCAGTGTGCTGGGTTAAATAATGCACACGAACACATTAAAGCCTGGAACCGATTATGTAGCTTGTGTGGACAGTTTATTAAAATACCTGAGTGTGTGCATTCATTTTAATATAGTATGTAACCTTACACTGCTAACACCAGCTTTCAGTTTTTTGATTGTGAATAAAATGAAATATCTGGATACAAAACCAAGGCAATCTATAATTAAAGGTGATGCACAGAATATATGAAAGACAACAGCAGAAAAATACAGGGACTCAAAGAAGAGACATCATTCAAAAATCAAGATTTTTCATTCACTGCACCGATGAAGGTCATTTCACCAAAAAGGTTTTGCACTTTGCCCCTTTTAAGTTGTAGCACTCTGGGACATAAAATTTTTCTTAACATTTTTAGGATCTAAGCTTTTAAGTGGTGTTTCTTCTGGGATGCACCCAGATTCTTTTAGTAGGCTTATGCTTATTTTATTTTTCTGTGGTTAACTTTTTGTTTATGAACTTCGGGTCTTTGGAATGATTAATAAAGACAGTCTTTTTGGTCTGGCACAAAAACAGCCACTTTTCTTGTGATATTTTGGTGTTTTGAGGCTGCAGTGGAGATTTATGCAAATATGTCATGCTATAATCCCATCTTTATTTATGATGATTCTGGATGAAATATTTGTCAGATGCAGGCAATGTTACCCTGTGTCGTAAAAGCAGGCCATGAGTGATGACAAACCTCAGCAATGTTGGAGAAAGCATGTGTTAGCCTCACTCACCTTGACTGAAGTCGTTATGTTGGCAGACCAAGAGATCATGGATAATTGGCAATTCCAAATTGAGGAGAAAAAAAAGCAGTCAGTCCCTCATTCGGAATGCTGTCATTGTGAAAACCAAATTCAAAAGCCTCAGATATCCTAACCGTGGAAAACTGACTTTAGGGAGGGGCAGAATCTGCAGGTAATGTAATTAATGTAAGTATAATTAATGTATAGTTAAATGAAATGGGAGTGGGTGCTGGAGGGGGGATTTCCAGGAGATTATAAATCACTTTGAGGAGTCAAGGAGGTGATGCTCAGTGGGCCCTATAGGTTGTGATAACAAAAATACACACACACGCACTCACACACGCACATGCGCTCACACACACACACACACACACACACACACACACACACACACACACACACACACACAGAAGAGCTTTAATAAATCAAATTGACGCTCATCAGCTCAGCTTAAAGTAAACAACAGCAATATTAAAAAAAACAAGTAAACAAACTGCTGCGTACCTGATAGCGCCAATGACTTACTCCTATAGAATTCTTAAAGTCATTGTTGTTGCTATTAAATGCATGTTGCATTTTGTCACATGCTGCAACAAGATGGGTATTACCGCTGGTTCATTTACACTTTGTAGCAAGTCTCCCATCAGCTCGCAGGGGATGAATGTAAGGTCTAACATATTGCATAATGAGAGCCATACACCTGCAGGCTGTCCGTGTGAATCATTTCTTTAAAAAAGGTGATGTTTGTCACTGGTGAAATATCTGGAAAGGAGGATATATCCACAAAACCAATTTCAACCTCAAACGCAGAGTGTTGTTAATAATGTTACCTGATTCCGTATCCAGTAAATAATGTACTTTAACATTTGAAGTAAAAAAAGAACACATTTCTGGTTATATATATGCTCTCAAAACAAATATAGTGTTATGCGTTTTTCATTGCTAGGAGGAGAGGAGAGTATGACATACATTGACCTGATTTAAAACTTGTCATGCTATGCATTTCCATTTTTGGAAAGAAGAAAGCCAGGTATTGCATACACAATGAATGCACTTTCAGAGGCGCTGTAGCACAATGCATTTTCCATTTTTGGATAGGGTGTAGACGAAGGTGCTGAATCCATTAGGCTACCTCAGCAGAAGGGTAGATTTTTGACAAGGCTAAGCATAACTGAGAGATACCACTGCACTTGGATGTTATTTGGGGTCATATTGCTTCTGCTTTGCTATGTCCTGTGTTCTCCACAGCACTTTGTGGAACACAACACAAGCGTGACTTAAGTTCCTGGAAAGTCTCAGGTTCATCCAGAATTTTGTTTAAAAAGTATATTGATTCGGCTCTGAGTTTTATACGAATGTGGTTTGACCTTGAAGTTAAATTGTTTACTCCTTTATGTTTGTGACAACACATCGATTTTCTGCCATGTCTAAATGAGGGAGCTAAATTATCACTGCTGTCCTTGAGTCACATCTAACAGTGTGCACCTTCTAATATGTAGTTACAAAGCATGTCCTGTTTTAGTTCTTACACTGTCTTTATATTTCACATCCAGTCACTGATATACTCACAGTAGGCTAAAATAATCATTATTACATAGCGTAAATTGCTCTATCTCAGTGTGGTCAAACGTAGAATTACATTTGTGCTCAATGTTCGTATGTTCACAAATGATCAGGATATTCAATTTCTACAGCCATTTAATTACCAAACATATGAAAACGTGAAAATTCAGAGTTGTATGAGAAAGTGATTTGCCATCTAAACTCTGACCATAGGCTGCAAACACTGGAAACACATCCCCATGGAGAGCTTTCAGAATTGTTTGCATCTTTCCAGCTTCATTTTTCTTTCTTTTTTGTGATATGCAGATCACACTGGTGATTCAAGACGCAATAAATTACCATGATAATAGGGTTTTGTGAAAGAGTCTCTGTTCAAACTTTTCTGGCATCTGGCAAAACTGCTCACTTAAAATGCCCAGTCAATGTGACTGAAGCTTCATGAGATTATTCAGGAGGAAATCAGTGAGCATGAGGCTCCCAAATGTGCTTTTGCAAGCCAAGAGACGGTGAGTGACAGAAAGTCTGGGGTAAAGAAGTGAAAACATTCTTTCTTTTCTCATTTATTCATCAGAGACCAGCCGCTAAACATACCCATTCCATACGTTCTTTTTTCTCTCAGCTGAAAATGCGTTCATTGCCGCGGCCACAGTGAATTACTGCCACGGTGTTTCATGGCCTGGGGTTTGAATATGGTCTGTCCTGGGTGATGGTTTACTCTCAGCAGCATAACTGATGAAGTTTTCTTCTTAATCTTCTCTCATGCATTCTGATGTGAAGGGTTAATAAGGAATCCTTTGATTATGGACAGAGTAATATGCTTAACTGACTGTTTGGTGGGTTTGTCACTGAAGCTGTGAAGAGGAATCAATAAAAAAAAAAAAAAAACCCTGTAAACGCTGCATGACTGAGCAGTCACAAACGATGGGGATAAATGCTTAGGAGGACCATCAGGCCTAACAGAATCAGACTGAGTCATTCATATTCACTCAGGTTTTGTGGGGTGGAAATTCACAAGTTTTACTCACAAATATCTGCCACATCCCTCTACAACTACATCAATGTCTTGACGATTCAACTGCCAATCAGATTTGACCTTATGTTTTGCTATGGAGAAATTGTGAATGAAGAGAGAGAATGCAGTCTCTTTTAGGGCTATGAAAAATGTTTTTATATGAGGAAATGTTTAACATATTGCAGATGGATCTTTTCTCAGATATACTGTAGTAATTTTAAGGGTTGTACAGTTGAAATATTGTAATTTTAATATTACAATTGAGGCTAAGCAAAAAAAAAAAAAAAAAATTTCATTGTTCCATTTGATTCAGTGGCATTGAAATCCACATACAGAATTTTCATTTTGCTAATGTCTCACTGCACGTTTATTACACTCTATGGCTACGTTCACACTGCAGGCAAAAGTGGCCCAAATTTGATTTTTTTTGCTTGTATGTGACTCAGATCTGTTTGTTTGTTTTTTTATGACAGTGTGAACAGCACAAATCACATGGAATCTGATCTTTTCAATTCCAATTTGGGCCACTTTGGCTACATTCACTCTGCAAGCCTTAGTGCTCAATTTGGATTTATTGCTCAGATCCAGTTTTTGTTTTGTCTGGCTGTTCACATTATTTTTTGAATGTGGCCAATATCAGATTCCAGTGTAAACTGGTCATGGTCCTGAACTGACCCGCATGCACGAAAGAACAATAACAAAGACATCACATGCAGCACGCTGTCATATGGAAGTAAACATGGAGGCCACTGAAGTCAACGTCTACAGTTTCATTTATAAGTTGATGTATGTGGCAGCAGATGAACAGATGATAATGAGGATGAGGAGAAAAAGAGCCAAATTTTTAATTATGGCTTTTTGTGGAGCAACTGTCTTCCGTGTTTGTATTCACTGAGTGACTCCCACCAGCACAGAATTGTGATGAATGTCTATTTAGAGTGACATAAACATTGCATGGATTCCGATATGACTGTTCAGACTGAGGTGACGTTGAAAAAAATGAGACTCCAAAATGAGTTTCCAATTTAAGACCACATATGAAAGTGGCCCAGATCAGAATTGAAAATACCAGATTCCATTTGTGATTTGTGCTGTTCACACTGTTATGAAAAAAAACCCAAACAGATCTGAGTCACAAATGACCAAAAAAGTCAGATTTGGGCCACTTTTGCCTACAGTGTGAACGTAGCCTTTCATATGTGGTCCTAAAGTGGATATGGGTCTGATTTTTTGCAATGCAACCACAGTCTAAACAGTCATATCAGAATTCATGCGACTTTCACATCACATGTCACGTCACCCCTGTGCTGGCGGGAGTCACTCAGTGAATAGAAACATGGAAGACAGCTGTGATGGAGGTAGTCAGTGGAGGGACAATGAGGTGTTAGACCTCATACGTATTTGGGGTGACACTTCTGTACCATCTGCTCACAAACTCGGTCTGTTTCTACGAATTCAACAGTCTGTTATTTCTGAGCAGCAGACCACTGCTGTGAATAACAGACTGTTGCTATGGGCTATGTTTGTTTTTTTTTTCCTTTGTGGAAGCAATTAAATCATTTTTATATCAATAAAATCATTTTTAGATCAATATTTTGTGTCAATATTATTGACTTCCTTAGTAAGTAGCCGTGTAAAAAGCGGGATTATGTCCGCTTTGCATCAGGGTCCTGCATCACCCCGTTGGGGTTTATTTCGCAATAATGACCGGCTTGCTGTATATTATCCCTTATTTTGTTCATGCGGGTCAGTTCAGGACCGTGACCAGTTCACACTGGAATCTGATATTGGCCACATTTAAAAAATAATGTGAACAGCCAAACCCCAAAAAATCGAATCTGAGCAATAAATCGAAATTGAGCACCAAGGCTTGCAGTGTGAACATGGTCTATCTTTTGTGTGAATCACATTCAGAATAGGAATTCAAACACCCTCCCCCCCTTTTCGGAATACAGGCAGTCCCCAAGTTATGAACATCCGACTTACGAACAACTCGTACTTAGAAACGGACTGCCATTAAACTTATTGTATCAAAACATTTGAGTTAAATACAATGGTTCGTTAGAACAAATACATGTACTACTTTGTGATGCTCATGAAAACATTGCGTGACTTCAGCAGTTCGTCGGCTCAGGGAAGGAGAATGCCAACCACCCTTTTAAGTCGGATCACATTGCTGTTAACACTGTGTATGTACCTGTTCCGATTTACCTACAAATTCAACTTAAAGCCGGACTTAGGGAACAGAGCTCGTTTGTAACCCGGGGACTGCCTGTATTTTGGAAAAAAAAAAAACACACACACACACATGCCTAGGTGTGAAGGACAGACGAATCAGTCATTCTCCCTCAGACCACCCAGGAATTTCAGCCAGGTAGCGGCGCCTTGCAGCAGATTGCATATTCCATCCTGGGCTCCCGGGACTGTTCCCTCAGCGCAGGCATGCTCGTTCACTGATGCTTATTCAAAGATCAGGAAATATGAATCACTGCTGCTTGCCTCTTTCAACATCTGTCTCTCCAACACCTATAAAAGCCCAGGGACTCCTTGAGCGTATAAATTCAGTGTAAAGAGGGTAGTTGTGATGGCCTCCAACATCACAAAAAAAAAAAACTTTCGCACCCTTCTGCCATGTAGAATAAAAAGCTCCATTTCCAGCTGTGCTCCTATACTTCTCTAGAACAGCTATTTGCATTAAAGTGAGTGTAATTAGAATTAATCAGGGAAACTGCCTTGCTCAGGGCACTATACACATTTTTGACAGAGTTCCCTGGAATTACGTCTCACTGCAGCTTGCATTTTTCATTCCCCTTTTTCTGCAGGGTTAACATTATTTGAATGAGGGTTTTATGGCATGTGTGTGAGTTTCAGAACATGTTATTTTCTACACAGTATGACACTGTAAAATAGTCAAACGAAAATCAAACACTACACTGTTACAGAAGCCGTCTCCATCACTGTTTGACAATATCGCTGATGGTGACCATTTTCATTTGAATCATTTGGAATAATCTGTAAAGGCAATCTTGCAGTTTGGGGTGCTTTCAAAACACTGCTTTAAGGTCACACTTGCTCAGACTTTATCAGAGACAGAGAAATAGGACTCGTGTGGTAAGCCAGGACAAGTTGGGAACACAAAGTGCTAGACAAATCATTGAACCAGTTACACTTATGTGTACTGTATATGTGAGTGTGTGTGCGTGTGTGCGTGTGTGTGTGTGTATGTGTGTGTGATTCTCTCATTCTCTACCTTTCACAGTCATCTGTAGGCATGTACGACTGGCACAGGTCACTGTACTGGAGTAATTATCATCTCTCCTAGCAACTCATTTTGTGCCGGTAGCTCCAGCTTTTTGATCTTTTTTTTTTTCTTGAAGACCACCGAGTCTCTATGCCAATCTTGTACCAATGAAAGTGCTTTAATAAAGCCTGCCCATAATCCATGCCTCATTTGGTATTTTTTAATTTCCTTTGTGGGTGAATTTGCTATGATCACAACATTTGAGATTTTCCCTTAAATTAAACAGGTGGCATAGTGTAGCTTGACAGATTGCTTGGTGGTCCACCATGACCACACGAAAATGGGAGAGGTAAGTCAACGGGTCATTTCAGAGCATCGCTGCAATCCAATCCTCTCTGCAAAAGGAAAAAGAAAAAAAAATGCTCAATTTTAATGGGCCTTTTTGACAAAGCCTGTAAGTTTTTTGTTTCATAATTTGTTTACAGGGATGATTCTTACACCCCAGTGCTGCTGAATGAAGAAGAGAAAAAAAATTCTGGCAGAGGATAAACCAAGAGAGTATGAAATCTGTTCATTCACTGAGATAAACGAACCAGACATGACCTAGAATTGACCCAGGGTCATTCAAAGGCCGATGTTTCAACATTAATTGACCATGTAAAATCTCACATGCTACCCAAAACATTACTTTGCCCTCTTTTCATAAAGAATCACACTATTTATTCTTATCTTGTGTAATCAAAGGCTACCATGTGTTGCTTTGATTAACTGTCTGTTATGGTACTGAGAGAAATTTCTGTACTGTAAACAGATCTGGACAGGTTGCAAAGCGTGCAATCACAGCTCTATGATTACAGATTATTAACACACACAAGCTGTGCAATCACTAAAGAATTTAAATTTCAACATAATAGCATTTCATCCTAATTATCGGCAAGATTAAATGAATAAATTAAATGCCATTGAATAAAATGATAGCTTAAAACAACTGAATTATACAGTAAAATTCTAGACTCTACTAACAATTAATGTCTGTTCAGGCTGAAAATATAAGTTGTATGATTTGGTTCATTAATCATTCATGAAGGGTGTGTGTGTGTGTGAGTGTGTGTGTGGTGTGCGTGTGTATGTGCGTGTACTTGTGTGTGTGTGTGTGTGTGTGTATGTATGTGTGTGTGTGTTCCAAACCAGCAGCGTGGTTCATTAATCATTCATGAAGGATGTGTGTGTGTGTGTGTGTGTGTGTGTATGTTCCAAACCAGCAGCATGGATTTTAAATGGTTGTACCCAATCACACAGTGCTGCCTGGTTTTAATGGGGACAGATTGATTTGGGAACAGCACTTTTCACCATGTTCTGATCGTTGTTGACAGCCACTGACAGATAAGAGCAGCCATCTAACAGATCAGATTTCATCATTTTATGGATCAGACATGTATTACATGCTCCCCCCGCCCAACGCCCACCCCCCCCCCCCACTTTATCTCTTAAATGCACACATTTCCACCCCTTCACACAGCATATACAGTATTTCAGTAAAGAGGTGTGAGTCTAGCGTGTACATCCTACAACATGTGAAGATAATAGCTCATTTTTCCACACCACACATTCTATAGTGTTTTCACACAGCTTTAAACAATAGGAGGACAGCGCTTTTTAGTTTCCTTTAACAACTCAGCTTTGGACCACTGTTGAACTAATGGAAATCAGCCAGTTGCATTCTCTTTGACCCTTGGATTCGTTCTTTGACTAAAATCAGCAAACGTGGACCAGATGGGTTTTAATCTATAAATCCCAAATGCGTAGTATCCTACATGCTTGATCTGTACCAGCCCAAACATACTGAACTCACACAGCTAACCGTTGAATATTGCCTTCAAATAGTAAAAAGTATAACTTGACCTATTTGAGAGACCCAGAGCTATATTTTGGAGCTCTTCATCACTGATAAACACTTGCCAGTCTTAGCTAAGACACACTTTGTGCTCATACGGTACATCAGTAATTACCTCACTCGTTGTGAATAAAGACAGCTAAATTAATTAATTATGAAACCAGTAACCATTAGTGCCTGAGTTAAAAATAAAACAAGCCAAAATGCTCTAACAAAGCAGTTTGTTTAGACAAAGCAGTAGGTAAACCAGCCGTATAATACACTATATATCAGCAGGTGAACCAGCTATATAATAACTAAATGATACAGCCATGGGGTTTGATCCCCTCAGGGAAGCTGGTCCAGTTGAGGTCCAATCCCCTAAGACATTCAGAACAAAGCACCATTTCAGTTTCACCTCTCTCACCAACAGTCTGGCTCTGCTTTTTAACCATGTTCTCCACTTAATGACAGAAAGTGCTCTACTGCCACACTCCCGATGCCTACAAATGTCAAACCCCTAAAGCACCACTCTTAAACTAGCCTTCTGCCACCTGGTCCTCTCCTCTCTGTAATATGCACAGCTGTCATCAGCTTACACTGCCGCAGAGCACTATAGACACGTCCTGGGACTTATTTATGCATATCTGAGCATTTGTGAGTGAGTGAGTGAGTGAGTGAGTGAGTGAGTGAGTAAGTGAGTGAGGGAGTATGTGCAAGGCGTTATTGCTAACTGTGCTTCATAGCTCTATTCATCACTGCCACAAAAAAAGCTGTTCAAAGTCCAGTAATATTGTCAAAAACAGTCCATATGAACAGCTTAACAACACAAGCAATATCTGTCCACGTCCAACAATACAGAGATTTCGGATGCCTTGGGCAACCAAAAAAGAGGAAAAAATAAAAATATCTGTAAGTCACTGAGTTGTCTTAGATGTTGTCATTCACCATGTGATGATTGAAGGGCTGAAGATGGGAGAAAGAGAGAGAAAAAAAAGACTATTCTTTTATTGTTCTGGCATGCAGTGAAGAGTGCTGCAGGGGATTATTCTAGCGAAAACTTGTAAACAAAAACAATCCCGTCTCAACATTTCATGAGTCATTCAGGACCTGATGGCCACAGTAGGCCTCCTGCCCACACCCCCATCCTGAGTCCCACTGCTCCCTCCCCTCCTCCCAGCAGTGGGAGCTTGAGGAGTAAATAGTGGTAAATACAGTACTGTTTAAAAGCTGCAGCATATCCCTAAGGGGTTCAAGCTCTGAGCTCATGACTCATGTGGTCGGCAATGTGTGTGTGTGTGTGTGTGTGTGTGTGTGTGTGTGTGTCTGACTAATTCCTGTCTGTCTAAATAATTTCTTCAGGAACAACATTTGCCTTGCATATGATCCCAGGTTTTAAAACATATACACCATGGGCAGGAACAACTCAGAACTTGAAGTCAGTGCTTCACGTCAAAGACTGACTTTCATCTTTTTCTTTTTTTTCCCTGTTTCTCCTCAAGCCAAATGGTATTGCAGAGGAGCAGAGAGCGTTGCAACAGTCTCTAACCATTCCACTATGCCTGGAACCCAGAGGGAATGCACTCAAAAGACCCCTTCTCAGAAATGACTAGCAAATGGTTGGTGGCTTGTAAACGTTTTAGCTCGGGCAACTCTATCTTGTTTTAGCCCTGTCAGTTTTCCAATGTGCAGTCATTACCTCTTTCAGCCCTGACTGCAGCTTAAGCAATGCAAGTAATATACACAGCAGATGAAAATGAATGTGATGAAAGTGATTCTCATCCAGAGTGGGAGCAATAAAAAGTACAGTGGACAAAGTAACACATGGCAATTTGCAAAACTCTCTTATCATGAAAGGTTGTGCTTGTGTCGTCTTTTGTGATATTTGTCTCTACATTTTGGCTCAGTTATTTTACTATTACATTATTCCGAAATTTGATGCAATTATATTAAAATATATCAATATCAGCATCAGCAAAGTGTATTAAAGTGTATGTTTTGTGTGGATGAGGAATAAATATTTCTGACATCATGTCAAATGGTCAAAAACTGTGTATTCCAGATATGGGAGCCATCTCTGCTCTGTACTCAACTTCAGTTACAGTTACATTTAATTTAATCATTTTTAAACGTTTAAATGAATCATTTAATTTAATTTATTTACATTAATTATGATATGAGTCGCACTACTATATAGTTTTATTAGATAGTGTTTCAGGCTGCTCACAATTTATTCAAGCAGATACAGGGCTTTTATTTAAATTGTGATCAGGTCGCAAACTCATAGTGTCATCTTTTTAGTATACGTATTCTGTTTAAAGTTCCGTTCCTTGTTCAAAGTAACTATATGTTTTGATGTGTTTTGATCAAATAATTCTCCTATATATAAATGAAATATGGTTTGTTCCTTGTTCCTTTACATATATCCCATTTTGTTGTTATTGTCTTTTGCATGTCATTTAATGTGATTGCTCTGGTTCACAAAATCTGTGAGTTATTGAGCTGTTTGAAAGAGTTACAATTGACTGGTTTAGTATTTATGATACGTAAATAGTAAATACAATGAATAATAATAGTAATAACAATAACAATGGTAATCATTATAGAATATTGATTTGACCATAATCATTTGGGATTTAATTTCTCAAGTTGTGGGATCATTGATCTCACTTTGTTTTGCTTCTAAAGAAACTCTAAAGTATATAAGCCAACCATACATTCTGGCATTTTCAAAGGAACAATTTTGAACACAAATACTTTTGAGAGCATATTGCAAGGCAATCTAAACACCCTTGTCTAAAGCAGAGTGGAAGCTGCCTGTAGGATATTACAGGGATTCTGAGTAAGAGAGAGAGGGAGACATACAGACAGTTCACATGAGTACACCCACATGCTGAAATTTCCTGACAGAGAAAAAGGGGAACAAGAGGGAGAGCGAGCGAGAGAGAGAGAGAGAGAGAGAGAGAGAGAGAGAGAGAGAGAGAGAAGGAGAGAGAGAGAGAGAGAGAGAGAGAGAGAAGGAGAGAGAGAGAGACAGAGAGAGAGAAGGAGAGAGAGAGAGAGAGGACACTTTGCTCTGTGTGACTAGCCTACCATTCAAAGACTTATGTCCTTGTTGTCAGAATCATTGCTTGCTTTGCTGACTTTGACCACAAAATATGACATTTTCACATGAGCATGAGAAAGTTTTTATAAAGGTATTCTGTGTGAGCTCTGGAGATGAAGTGCAGGATCTATCTGAATGTAAGGAAACCGGCGCTCCCGTGCACATACACAATATGGACCATTTTCAGATTGCAATTTCTTTGTCTGAAAGGCATTTGATATGCCCCAAAATGCTCTGAATTGCATAATTCACTTTTGATAGTCATATACCTTGATGGTTACCCTGCTTCACAAAACACTGGTAGAGTCATCAATGGAAAGAGTTTAGTGAACCTGAATGCAAGCCTTAAATTGAAGATCACTTTTTAACTTTAGTCTTAAATGAATGCACCTAATAATGTCAGACAGAGCCAGACCAATATTATATATGACATAGCTGGAAAACCAGTCAGATCTAGATCTAGACATCAGGAGATGTGACCACAAGCCATTTGATCATTATCCATAGACTACATCTCATATGGAAAAACATATAGCCCTGTCATTGACAGTTCTGTCATGTACTTATCTCTTCCTTGTGGACTTGACATACATTTTTCAACTTATAAAACCAAAAAATAATAATGCAATTAAATAAAGTAGTAGTAGAGTAGAACATTTTCACATGAGTGAATATTTTTTCATATCTTGTAGAGCCTGTTTTGCAACACTCGCAATAAGATTACCAGTTTCTTTTCCCTTGGGGGGGAGAGACATCCAAATTTTCATCTGTCGCTATTGATAATTTGCCAGATGTACTCATGGTGAATTAAAGAAATTGGGAGGGTTTGTATTGTGATTTGTTTGTATTGCGATTGGATGGAGCTTGTTTGTGTTATGGTTGATGAAACCTCTTTGCTGAATCTTTTGAATAATTCAGCTCTGAGAGTGTGAAAACTGCATCTCATTAGATGCATGTTGCAGAGTGGGCCTCTCAATCCTGTCTCTTTAAGAAGTTGTGCTCCAGAAGAAGTCGTCATCTGAAATTTGCAGTCTGTGACGGCTGATTACCATGCTAAGTACATCTCAGAAATTAGCTCCTGCACCGAGAGGGTTCTTCAAATGCACTAGTGTAAATAGCCTCAATGTTTAAGAATGGACTCCAAAGAAGTTTTGTATTTAATAACAGTTTAGTGCTGGAGGCACGGTCATGTCCAACAAGGAAATGTGAACTCGAACTGAAAAAAACTCATCCGGAACGTTACACAGCCACCCATCTTTTGTTTTATTCAGAAGGACAAAGCGCTAATGCACTTCAGAAAAAAAAGCAGTAGACATGTCCTCAATTTACTTGCGTTGACTCAAAGGCCTTATACTCGTATTCACTGTATTAATGTGCCTCAGGTCTGCAAGACTGCACAGATTGGATGGAAAAGTATTCTTGGTTAGAGGATACAGATGCGCGCTCTATTTAAGAATGTACACAAACTGTCCTAAAAATGGAGTAATAAGGTACAGTAAAACTTGGTCTTTACATGTGGAAGTCTTTAATATCAATGTCCTTTGTGGTTGACTTACCGTATGCCAAATACCACTGCTATGGTTTTTCAACCGCTGAAAAATGACACATTTGGCTAGTTTCCATTGAAACCAATGGATCCAGTTTGGTCATTTGAAAAAAATTCCGCAGCATAGCATTAAAAAAGCATATGAGACTTGTCTTCATTTTATTCATGTTAACTCTACTTAATGTGATGGTTTACAAACCCTTCTATCCCTGATTTTTTTTTCTTTTTAAGCAGGACTCTCACATTATTGTGGGTGGACAGAAAGAGGTCAATTTTCTTGGATAAACACTGTATCAGACCAAACTGTAGACTTGTAGGGAAAAAGGAAATAAGCATGAAAAGTCAAAAAGGCTCAAAATCAGCAGGTGCCTGTTTCATTGGTGCACTGCAGTTGCTATTCCAACAGATACTGTGAAATGTAAGAGGACTTGACAGGGGGCCAATTGCTGTGAAGATTTAGGCTGTACATCCAGATTCAAATGTGTATTTCATAAACGGCAACCATGTGGCTCTGCATTAGGGCCCATTTGTACATGTCTCATAAATTTAAGATTAATCCTCTCTTCTATCCAAAAGTTCTCTCTTTCTTTCTGTCTTTCTTTCTTTCTTTTTTTCACTCGTCTTGAGCCAGAATATATATAACCTTTCCAGCTTGCATAACTCAGTGACACTGTAACTGTTTAATATCGATTTTTTTTTAAATATTGCACACAATTTCTTTCTTCAGTGATGTCATTTGTCATTTGCCAGGTTTCTTAATGCCTATTGTGAGTGACATTACTTCTCTAAAATGCCAGGAAATCATTACCATGTTGGCATAACATCAGCCAATCACTCGGCTGCTTTTCCTGTTCCCCTTCTGACACCCCAATCAGTATATGCCTGATTTTCTAAGGGGATCAGAGAGGTTGAAGCTCCCTGAGCCTTTGGGCATGGGGTGAAAAAAGAAGCTGTGATTTTCTTTCCCCACTGAGAAGAGCAGTGTCTGTAATGAAGTTCACACTCAAAGCTGCACACCAGAGAATGAGCCTCTCAACCCTGTCTCTTTAGAAGGTTGTGTTTTAGAGGAAGGCATCACCTGACATTTGCAGTCAGTTTAGTGAAGGCTGATTACCATCCTAAGTGCACCGTCCATTTACCATCTGCACGCAGCTTCTGGCTTTGCTCATGAAAGGATTAGGAGCAAAACTCTGCACGTCATTTTCAAAGACTTAGGTGTAAATCAGTCTAAAAGGATTTCACATTATCTTCTTTGATACTACCTAAAAGGATAGAAAGTGTGCTATGAATACAATAGACCTGTCAGTCACTGTGATAACACTGTCTACATAAGAATATCCCCAGCCATCACTTCAGTAAGTTAATAAGTGCAGAAGTATAATATCTACAGTATTTGCTCAATTTATATAATATTAATTTGTGGTAAAAAAAAAAAAAAAAAAAAAACACGCCCAGGTTAACACACAAACACATTGTGATTTTGCTGAGTTTACAATGTGATATTGATTTTAGAAAAACTACATAATTTTAGAAAAACTACACAATTTATTTAGTATAATTTTTTTGTAAAGTCCACATATCTATACAAATCAGAAGCAAAAGGATACTTTGCTGTACCATAAACCTTAAATTCTAAACTCTTATAAATACCACAAACATAAATTTTGTAAAGCTCATGAGGTAGAATGAAATTTTATGTTAATGCCAGCCTACAAAAGTCGATAATTCACAATCTGCGTTACAGTTTACCTGCAGTAGGTCTCTTAGAAAAAGACCAAACTGAAGAGTTCTGAACCTCTAGACAATGCACAACAGTCCCTTATTACAGCCCCTTATTAACTCTGCTGCCATCTGTGATTTAAAGCTAGCCGACAACCACAATGGAAATGAGACCTCTGTTCCAGTTGCTCTTCTTAAGAAACCTAATAAATAAAAAAAGGTCTGTTTAGACTTATTTGGACTGGTTCCTAATGACAATGAGGATCTGCTTAAAAATGCAAGATCTGCTAAAGAGGCTGTAAACAAGTGAGGCTGAAGAAGGGAGGGGATCGAGAGTAAATTAATGAAGTATCTGCAGAATCAACATTCTGGAGGAGTTGGAAAGCAATAGGGAACATGTTTGAAAATATAATTTCACTTCATTTTTTTCAGTGTAGGTTCAACTTCATACACCATATGAACATTGTAATAACACCTCTGCTTGTCATTTCAGAGGACTACATTTAGGTGTGGCAGGCACATGTTTGTAATGTCAAAGACCTGAATTGTTGTTTTGCGATCAAATAAAAACTAACCGGTAATGACTCTTATACACTATTTTTATTTACTGTCACAATAACGCATGTATATTATTCCACAAAAAATTCTGGTATTCTTTTTGTGACACATTACAGGTATGCCTAAGTAAACAAATAGGAAAAAAATCAAAACTATTCTCTTACAGTTTGTAGTTTAATGCAATGCATACACTGATTAGAGAAAAAAAAATTATGCTGACATATGTGCAATTTGCTGAAATATCATGATACATCTTGATATTGTGATATTTAGCATGGTGTCTTATCATGAGGAAAATTTTGATGTCTTGACATCACTAGCTAGTACCATGATAGAATGATAATATTATTTCATGATAAAATCATGATAAGATCATTTCTTCTTCATCTTTATACTAACATAGTGATTGTCACGTTGCTGTTTTCTGTCGGGGTTCTGTGTCAGAGCCATGCAGATCATCTGTGCTCAGTGGAATGTGGAATGTTCAGGAGTAGAGGCGCTGAAACACATGCTGAGATGTTCTATCCATTCACCTGAGTGAATGCTACAAGATGTGTGAATGCAGCATACTTTAAGGTAAGACCAGACAACTGACAGTACTGACCTTTTCTTTCACACACACACACACACACACACACACACACACACACACACACCCCTACAGTTGCACAAGGAACACAGACCCACTGCTTTACCTTGAGGCAACTATTGAATGGCGTCAAATGTTTTCTTTCCTCTCCTTTGTCAACTTAATCAACACAGAAAAAAGAGGTGGTCTTTTTACATAGTTAATTGTGTTATATAGCCTGTTTAATAAATAAACTTGTGAGGCTGATGGTCAAACTACATTCAGTGGCCAAAACTAAATGGTCTTTGTATTGCTGACAACCTACATCACTTTCACACATGACATGAACAATCATTGATATTGCTGAAGCTAATCCCCAGGCCTAGCACTCAGAAAATAGATAATACAAACCTAAGTCAGACCAAATCCTTAACACAGAAAATGTCCATAGAACTTTAAATAGTTATTAAATTGTGAGAATACGCTGTAAAAATGCCATGAATAAAAGAAAAGAGAAGGTTATGGGGTTACTGCAGAAAGTTTTTATTGAAAGGTGAGTACCAAGTTTGAATTTTAAAGCCAGTTCTCTCTCAATATTGATTAAAGAAGACACTTAATTCTCCTCTAAAGTGAGTTTCTGGAGAAAAAAAATATTCTGCTGTGCCTCCTTCTCTATCGTATGAGTCTCCCAGGGCATACTGTGTTAATTAAAACCATATTGTGTTCCTCAACATGTGCTCAGGGAGTACAGTGGGCGGGCTATGGAAATTGATATAACTGAGGTATTGACTCATGCCAATAACTGAGGCTCTGAGCAGGTGGCTCCCACATGTTCATTGAAATTGCCTGCTGTCACTGGGCTCTAAAACAGTGGGCCAAGCCAGGATTCACAATCCAGTCCTGGGAGATATTTCTGTGTGTGTATACTTCTTGAGCTATGCCACAAACAGACCTGGAGAAAATGGAAATTCACAGTGGTGACACATAACCCTTCTTCCGGGCTGACTGGTCACAAGGTCAAACTGTGCGCTGAAAACCAGGGATCTGCATAAAAATTGGCTGAAGAGTGAGTGTGTATGTGTCTGTATGTTTCATGTTCTGAGGGAGAGGAAAGGGGCAAGAGGCTAGAGAGTGAGGACGCTTAATAAATCAGTTGCTTACCAGGAGAAGGGCAAGTATTCAGGTTTATGAATAATAAAGGGATGGGATTTTTCCCCCCCTCAGCATCTATTCATCCACTGCATCTATTCAACACAAAAACATTCCAAACCATCGCCCTTGCTTGAATTTGACATATTGGGTAGCAGTTTTATTTTTTGTGAAAATGAAAGCAGTGCTAGCCAAAATTCCATTGAACGTTACAGTCAAGCGCATCACTGTGTTTCTAGCAGCATACTCAACACAAAAGACTGAAAATTTAGATGACCCACACATGACCCCAGCAATTCAAAGGTACCATAGCCTTTTACTTGACCAACACTTGAAAGTATTCAAGACATCCTTTTAGGATGCTAAAATATAGAGAGAACATCTAACAGAATCCAAGTACAGAGCCTATCTTCAGTCATGAACCCCCTGACTCACTGGCTTTCATTTATGTGTATAAGTGTGTTTAAACATCAATATTTGTGAGTTTTAGGGCTTTGTATTGAGTGTCTTAAAATCTGACAGTGGTGTAAACTTCATTGATTAGTGGCAAATTGCTGGTTTCACTCAACTTACCAGCTTACCAGTTACCAAGTTGGAGACCTTACCAGTTACCAAGTTTCTTTGTATAAATTTTAACCAAGAAATACTGTTTATAAGGTGGAAACATATATTGACTGAAATGAACAGTGTCAATGATAAATGCATTCACAGTGTGATATTCCATAGCAGTTGGTTTGTGCTAACATCTATGCTATGGGAAGTGTATAGCTGCCCAGAACTGCAAAACAAATGAGCAAATCACACAATGCAAAATAAAAGTGTGCCAACAAATTAAAAAAAAATAAAGACAACAGCATAATACAAAGTACATAACCAAAAGAAGAAGAAAAATCAATTACATAAGCACAGAAAAAAATATGCTACACGCAAAAGCAAATTATGAAACAATCAAAATGCAAGAACATAAAACCATTAGGTGACAACATAAAAGCATTAACAGAGACCAAAAAAAAAAAAAGAAAGAAAATCTGATAATCTAGTATTTCATGAGAGCCGGACTGGAAGCGTTCCAGCAACACAGGGGCAGAGTGCAGGGCTTGAATGACATCATTGTGATGGGCAGAGGGAGTAATCTGTGGCAGGAATGTTAAAGAACTGTTAAGCATTAAACAGGGAGGCCACAATTCTTTACATTTAATGTTGGCAGAGTTTTTTAACATAGGGTGACAAAAAAGGAACCTGATAAAGTTTGGTAAAGTTATGATTATTTAATTTGCTTCAGATGGTTAAAAATAATGCTGGCATTACTACTAAACAAATGATTTTAAGTTACCACCTGGCTTGCCAAATTTTCCTTTTGTGTGTACCCTCAAAATGAAGAATCTCGTAAAATGTTTTGTTTCTGTTAGTGTTGCCATGCTGTTACTTAATGGCCTTGTGCTGCCATTTTGTACTTTGTTACCCTTTCTCCCCATTTGTTTCCATATTAATCATTTTTATTCCCATGCTTTGTCATTCTGCTTTGAGTCTCCACACAATATCAAGCACCATTGTTTTATTGGCTAGATCACAACAGTTTTTCTTATCTATTTGCACAGGTTTGACAGCTTCATTATAGGGACAGCTCAAAGAAAGGGTTGGTTGACATGATAATTTTGTCTTTTGGCAACTTTGTTATTGTTCCAACATGCAGGTTGTCTTATCATTTGTCTTTTTCATTGTTGGGGTGAAAATGTTGTGTGTTGTCCTGATTTAAAGGACAAATGATTATTCAGAATAATCAACAGAAAATATGCTTTCCTCATCTGGTATTCATCTTTGGGAATCCAAATTCTCATTCCCTAAGTATCACAAATCTCTTGTCTTTTGGGTGAGAGCCTAAAAAGCAGATGGACCAAATGTTTTAGATTATTCCACTGAAACCAGCCAGACTAAAGACAGGCTGTATTCCACAAAAAATGTGATGCAATATGAATGTTCTTACCACATTTACCTATATTTTTTACCTCAACTAAAACCAAACTCTTTTTTTTCACTACAAGCCAGACCATTAGGCAATGCAGACTTTAAATTCACACTGACCTCACATCACATACCTTGAACCACAAGTTTCTACAACTAATGTCAAAAGCTCAATGGACAACAGGTCACTATGTCAAGCAACATTTGAAATACAATGCACAGAAGATAGGTAGGGATTTAATAGCACAAGGAAACACACTGTATTATAACCACATGAAACAAAGTGACCTACAGAATGTAACCTTTGTTACAGAGATGAGAACCAGGGCACTGCACCTCATCCGCAAAACACTCTGAGATAAAAATATACAACACTGCTGTGATTTATGTACAAACTTCATGTCGAGCTGATGTCATGTCAATTCATTCAGTTGAAATATGAAGAACTGGTCTCACTCCTGAGGCAGGAAAGAGCGACCAGTGTTTGCTGATCTTTGCTGCAAAGAAAATCTAACACAATTAATTTCAGACTTGGATTATTACCAGAACAATTAAATATCCATCAGAGTGACTTGGATACGTTTCTCAAACTAAGGTTGTTCAGACTGAACACTACTGGAGAGTAGGACAGAGTAACCATATACTTTTAATTAGCAGCTCCCAGATCCACCTGTGTCTTCGCAAAGCCAGGTAACAATGGGCCCCACCCTACACAGCTGTGTGAGAGCTGGTTTGCAGAACCATGATGACATTGTGATTCTGGATGGCTCTACAGAGCCAAACGTAGAACGAATGCACTCCAGCTCTGGATAGCGCATTCATGCCAAATGTGGAACGAATGCACTCCAAATCCAGTGTGCACTTGCTTGAGGTGTGAGCTGCTTTGTAATACGTAAATGAAAAGGTAAGGGTCCTTAGGTGGTGTGGTGGAAATGTTGCTAGCCTACCACCCACCCCAAGGAGCTGAGTTTTAATCCAGATCTCTGTGGTGCTTCTAGCTAAGCAAAGGCATGTGGACCTCTGCACACATCACAGGTTGCTGGTCAAAGGAAGAGGTAACATTTGAAGTCTGTGCCCTCCCCACCCTTTAAGGCAAGGTGCAGGGGCCTAAGGCAGCAGATTTTAATGGGTGTGTCTGGTGCAGAGCTGGATCAATGTCACTTTGGAAAAGAAAGTCTGTGCCACATTTGGGTCAGATGTGAACATGACTTTTACATATAGGCCAGATCTACAATAATTAAGGCAGAGCTTGGCCGATTCTGGCCCTGGCTTGTATCAGATAATCAAACTGGACCTGTGCTGATAGTGTATTGCTGTGCAAAATGACACCGGCCTGGATCCATTTTACTGGTCCATTTGCTATGTGGGTATTTATGTGTGTGTTTGACTCAGATAAGTTTGCGCATCCGGCGTGTGTGCTGAAAGGTTGCTAGAGGGTGTTTACTCTTATTTGTAGAATGAATGGTGTATTAATGGGACCAGCCAGTGAGATGTAATGGAGCTGGTGTGTTTTCAGTTTCACTATTTTTTCATGTGGCAGCAGAAGAAAAATAAAGCCAATTACAAGGCTAAGTGACAGTTTATTGTGATGATTTGTTTTGTCCCTTGAAGAAGAACTGACAAGCCACACATTCTAGAATCTACTGAACAGCAATCAGACTCACCAGTGGGAGTTTTAAAAGGCAATAGTAGCAGTCAATGACATTAAGTGCATTCTGCATCCCTGATTTAGGTTGCCCTGTTTTGTGTTGCTGGTGTTAGATGCTGAATTCACTCAGCAGCAGGAGACTGTTTTGCCACCACCGCGTGTCTCCCTCCGGGGCCATTCTGAGAGACAACAGGGGGCATCCCCCCAACTGATAAACTTTCTCTCTCCTTCTCTTCAGAGTGGAAGACTTAAAAGCAGCCCTCGCTGTGCTGCTGAAGTACAGAATATTGAATTCCTCCTTAGCCTGAAGTGAACTGCCCAGCAAGGTTTTGAAATAATTGAACTTCACTCTGTCATCACTTTATGATAAGCTTGACCCTTGGGCCAGGCTAGATGTTGTGGAGTTTTGTCACATCGAATATGATAATTACGTTTTGCTGGGTGTGAAGGAAAAGGGGCTTTATTTTCTTTAATTACTGTTGTTCATGGAAAGTAATGATAGGTATTTGACATATGAACCTCAATTTGAGATGTGTCACCCAGTGCATTTTACTGCAGGAACCTCTCAGCAACTGCAGTACATTTTAACAATAGCTGATCCAGGGCCACTGAATCAGAAGTTGTAAGATATCTGCAAGGACTCTGAGGGGGTTTAACGGTTATTTTTAAGAACCCAGGTCAGACTTGCTCTGTAAACTTATAGAGTACAGATTTAGACTAGCTATAAGTAAGTAATCTGGTGTCCTCTAGGACTTTTGGGGCAACTGGAGTATTCTTGAGGGCTTAGTGATCAGGACATCCAAGGTCAGCTCATCCACTGCAGGCTGATAGCAGTTTTTGACCAATCCGGTAAAATTAGGGGGTGTCTTCGAGGAATTCTGGAACTGCTCTGGTGGTCTGGTCAGCCATTTAAAACAAACTGTAAGACAGCACTCCTACAACTGACCTCTGCATGCCATGGGTCCTCTTATAATTCTTCAGTAGTCCCATGACACAAAGGTTCATCAAAAACACTTAGCAAAGTCTTTGTCTTTTTACTCTATACCTCTGTGAATTCCAGTAAAATCCCTTCAAAACAGTCTCAGTGACCCTTGGGCCATAGACCAGTTAAGCTTTGATATCAGCTGAAGAAAACTAAACTATGCATGTAGCATTATTTATTTACCTTGGAAAAATGAAGCAGATAGCAAGAAGTGACTTGTAAGTATATGAAATAAGATAAACTGTTCCAATTGACAAAGGTCTCACAATGAAAAGGTATCGGAAAATACAGTAATAAAAAAAAGAATCAATACTAATTGCTCAAAATTTCTTAGAGTGGTGCAATTTTACTCCAAATTACAAATTCCTCTTAAACGTTCCTATGTCCTGAAAGTATTGAAATTTAGAACAGTTTATGAGGTGTCTTATACAGGGATTGGGATAACAGGAGTGAGAGGACTTGCATTGCAGTACAACTGATGCCCTTCAATTGTACAATATTGCAATATTATTGTGAGAGATTATGTATAAAATAGACAAGAGACAAGGCATTCACTTTTTGACAGACTGAAATGAAGAGAGAAAATTATGTCAACCAAAGCCACAAATACATCACTGTATTGAACTGATAGTCATTACCATGTTGTGATTCCTGAAAAATGCAACAAAAAGATTTTGAATCTCCTTCAGATTTGTCGGTTTTATGATGTTTCATTATTGGTTTATTTATTTAATTTTTGAAAAACAGGGGGAAAAAGGTAAATGCTAACGGACAGTTTGACACTTCATATGTTGCAAGAATGAGCCAAGAAGCATTATTAGAAATGTGAGATACGCCTTGATCATAGTAGGAATAACATTTTCACAAATACCTCATGCTTCCTATTTTGTGGTAGGAGAAATTCAAGGGAAAAATTCACTTTTAGAGTACTACGAGGCAGTTTATGAAGATCTGCGCTGGTCTCTAGATCTGACTGTGGGCACAAAACCAATTTGTGTCACTCAAACCCACCCACTAAATTACAGAGGCCCATCATAACTCTCATCCACTTACTCTTTCAAGGTGTATCTAGTCACTATTTATTTGAGTCATGATGAAAACCACAGCAAAAGTAAACAAGACAGATGTCACTTCAATACTGAACGAAATCTCTTAGTGGTTTCAAGGTGCCTGGTATTTGCAGTCAGCTTCTAGTATGAGATGAGTGCTGAAGGAATGAGAGGCACAATATGTAAGACCTCCTGTTGTGTACTTTGTTGTCTCATTCTGTTTCGCACAAGCAGCAATATATTAAATTGTTACCATTTGTTCATTTATTTTGCATTAGTTTATTACAATCCAAATTGGTTTAAAACAGATTTAAAATTAGTGTGTAGACTGTAGACACTGCTTATTGATATTGCACTCACATCTCCAGCAGTGAGTGATAAATTGCTAGGGGCCTTCACGAGCCCCTATCACAGCTTATTAAGATCTGTCCTCCTGAAATATTTATGTTTAATAGATATCATTTATTACACATTGATCCACAATGCATGTTTTTCAGACTACCAGTGCAGAGAAATATACTCCTCTGGTGATATCTCAATTTGTTCGATATTGGTTTCGACTGCAAATGTTGCCTACTCTCATAGAGTTATTTTACCTTTCATTTCTGAGTTGGAGCATTTAAAACAAAACAAAAAAAAGTCCATAATTTCTCCATTATTTTTCCACTTTTTTATATCTTTTATAATGATTGATTAAAACCTTTATACTTGACCAATCATTACAGAAAAAGTAATACAAGTAAAACATGACTTCATCCTAAAATGTTTTATTTTCTAGAAGTCTCTTTTTGCTTCCATATGTTTTTCAGATGTATTCGCCTAAATTTTGAATAACTATACAGACATGCTGTATCTAATGTTCAGGCCTTTAACAAGGGGTTTATCCACAGGTCAAATGTTTCCATTGGCAATAGACTGTAAAACACAATTCATGCAAACTAGACATATTTTTAGCCAAGTATAAGACTCTTAGTAAGTTTGCAGCATTGTAGCAAGCAGCCATATATCATCTATATCCATCTTCTTTTACTCTACCCTTCAGAGAGGTTGTGGAAATATTTTATTTACGTATAATATTTTAATATAAATGTATACTACTCCTCTTCCTCCTAATCCTACTACAGTATCCTGTGTTGTGACTGATTTTTTTCTTTCTTTCTGAATTCCTTTATGGATAAATAACATTAGGATTAACATTATCTCAAACATGACATGAGAACTGAGGGAGCTGGTTGGATAAAGGTGCATGACAGAACCAGAGAACAGACAATGTCAACCTAAGTCATTTTCCATCACCTGTGAGCATTCACGACACCAACCTTTTATTATTTTTGATTGTTCAGACAATACGTTACAGAGTATGGAGAAAGGGCTTCTGTTAACATCCCTGTAGTTTAAGCGCTGAGGCATATGACAGTTATTTGTGACGTTTGGGAACTCAAGCACAAAGTGCACAGAAATATTGTTCCATCAAAAGTGAGCAAGGGCAACAATTTCACCTGTGTCACTAGGGAAGATGCTGAAGATCTTTATTTGTCTCCCTTAAGCAAAACAGATGCATGACATTTGTTAGCAAGTCAAATTAACACAGAGCAGATGTTTGGTTGAAGGCATAAACTCTGCTGTAAACAAGTACAATAAAATTATGAGTGACTGAGATCAATCTCAAGGTGACCATGGTCCCTCTATATATAAATATACTTGTGTATATATGTATATATATATACCGGCAAGTTAAAATGTTTAAATATTTTATTTAATAAAAGTAGATCAACTCACTCACCATGAGTCCATGAATTCTACATTAAAATATTAACATATTAAAATAAGGACATGACCTTAATGCACATTTTAGTCTAGTCCTTTTTCAGTGATGTAAAATAGCTCTTTCTCTGTTACTATGGCAAAATACCAACTACTGAGCTGCAGTACTGAATTGTGTTTTTGATAAGCATTTTGATTAAATCGGACAATAAATGCTCTTTATCTGAGTTTATGGTCCATCTGGTTATATTTGTTTTAAGAAGCCAGGTTTGACCAGCACACTGCATAGTAACAGATATTTAGCCAATTCATATGAAACAAACACTGGTAGAAAATTTCTAATGACAGAGATTCTAGTGCTATGGATGGCACAGGTACAATATTCACATTTAGGGAGAGGGAGGATGGTAGGATTGTGAAGCAGGGGGCAACCTGGAGGCGTCTGTAATAACAATACTGAGAGTGGTAATCAGTTGGGCTGCATAAAAAGGAAGCAACTGAGTCAAATATATCTGTACCTCAGGGCTTTAGCCCAAGCCAACAAAGAGTGAAACAAAGGGAAAGAGTAAATATTTTGAAGTGTGGGAAATGAAAAAAGAGTTGTTGGTCAGTTTGCATACTATATGAAATTCAGCCCAATTAAAAAGGGGTATGTCAGAGGGCAATGAAGAGAAACATCAAGGTGCAAGGTGCAATCAATTAACTTACTTCTAGCAGCTTGAGGACCAAGTATTCGCAGCTCTGTCTTAGCAGAGTTCAGTAAGTGGAAAACGCATGTCATTCAGTCAACTATCTTAGAGAACTGAGAAACTTCATCTGGTTTAACTGATATGTACATGTGTGTCATCTGCATGACACCAGAAGCTAATACTGTGTTATGATTTCTATCACCAGTGGATACTATATACAACAAGAGGAGCATTGGCTCAGGTACCAGGATTTTAGGGACACCATACTGATTGCATTCATTATAAGTACAAACTAGTAGTAGTAGTCATTTAGGTAGAATCTAAACCAGGAGATTCCCTGTCTATTTATGCCCACATGAGTTTCTGGCCTATCTAGAAGAGCATAAAAATCTATGTTATCAAATGCTGCACTTAGATCAACCAGCACCTGCATCGATATACAACTTTGGTCAGAGGAGAGAAGGAAGTCATTAAGGTATTCATCACTCTAACTAGAGTAGCCTTTGTGCTATGGTGTGGTCTAGAGCCTGACTAAAATAATTCAGAAATATATTTAGTAAATGCATAAGAAAGTATGAACATAACCATTTAGCAATATATATTTATAAGCAATAAAAACTGTGCATAATAAGCTAATCAAGTCTAGTTTTAAAAAAGCTATCTGAATCCTCAAAGCAAGAACATCAGGCTCTCTCTAATACTAGATTGCTTCAGGGGGAGATTTACTCAGGCAGCCAAATTTGACATGTATCTTTGGAGAACACAGGCTAATAAGTCAAGGACCATGAAATGGTTTCTTAAGGGGTAGAGGAAATGAGCCACAACAGTGGCTCAGGGAGTCTGGACTAACTGGGAACTGAATAGGGTGAAGTGAGTAGAGGAGCAGAAGTAAACAGGGTAACAACAAATCTGCGCACGTCCAAGTCTGTGTGTATAGGGCTCTTATCATCCTTACAGAACTGACCTGAATCAAAGACACTGGGCTATGTCAATACTGTTGATTTGATCTTCTCATACGCAAATCCTGTTTTTCAATTTTTGTTTACTCTTTGAATTGCAAAATATACAGCTGGTAATCAATAACATACTAAACCAGCAGCTCATATTTTATATGACTATGAACATGTAATTAATGTAAACTGAGATATACTTTGTAATTTTGCTGTGTGGGCAGGTGTCCGTGTATGTATGGAATGAAATGTACTGAATGTGTGGTCATCTACGTTTGGAGTGCATACTTGCATAAACTTCAGCTTTGAATTTTGAATTTTATTTTCTCTTTAAATTTAAGTCCCAGTTTTTTTCTTGTCACATTCACATATTACTTCCCATTCATCAAGACAAATACATACATTTATTTGGCTGGAGGGCTCTTAGTTTCCTCCCTTATTGCTTCACATCTTTTAAGGAGCTGTATTTGACATATAAAAAGCTTCCCATTCAGCAGATGGCATTTTAAATGACATTTATTTGCTTATGTGGGATTATTGTGGTAAACAGAGCTACTGGCCCTCAACTGACCCCTCTTATTCAGGGTGTTTATGAGCAAATATTTTCAGGTAGTTTGTGGGGTCTGTTTTATGGCTTAAATTTGGTTTAGGGTAATACAGCAGTGCTTTATTTTGTGTGCATGAACACAGCATGGTGACAACAAGACTGAACACAAAAAATTCCTGACTTTTGGGGTGAGAAATAATAAAAAAAAAATCTTCTTATTGTTTTCCTGTATCCTGAGGGAACACATTATTGGACCTGATTATGGGCAGAGACAAAATCTCCTGATTCTCTTAGCTACAGAATGTATGCGCACTTGAGTGTGCGCATTTACACAGTGCTGACTGGACACATACTGAGAAGATTCTGATAAGAATGTAGCGTTAGGCTGATAAACTCTGCAGTCACTGCACAACTGTTCAGACAGTGGCTCAATAGTGTCTCATGAGGAGGATGTCAAAGATTCTTAGAGAAGCAGAACGCATGTGCTGAGCACTTTAACTTTATTTCCTTCCAAATCCTGGGCTCAGAGTCAAAATCAAGCAGGGTTCAGTACAAGATCAACAGGCTTTCAGAATCAGGACAGAATCAGAAACGAAGAGTCGCCAGAGAAACATACACTGGAAAACAGATTAAACATACATGACTTGTGAGCCAAAAATGAAAGGTTTAAGAAAGGACAACTGAACACACAGGGGGTACGAATACAAGGGATTAGATGAATAAATAGGTACAGGTGTAAGTGATGATCAGACAATGAGTTGACTGAGCCAGTGGTTATAAAAGTCAGTGAAGCCAAGTGCTGATAGGCCAAATCAGGGGGAAATGGAAGAAAGGAGGGGACACATAGCATTTGACCACAACACTGAAAATATAATTCACACTCTTGGCAAACACCCCTGTCCGACTGGTTGAAACTTGTATGAGTGCTGTATTAGCACAACCTCTTGTTTGTATCTGAAAGAGCCACAGAATTAGTAGACCTAGGATTTCATAATAATTTATGTAATTTTCAGTACATTTACAGAACAGAAAGAGGCCGCATGCAGTTTGTCCATATACATCCCATTTTCCTACAGTGTCAGATTCAACTATAAATTGTAGGATCAATAAAGATTTTCATAAATAGGTGGAAAGGCTCTGCAGTCAGCTAGCTACTTACATTCTTTTTCATGTGCTAATGGCTATGGCTAATGGCAAGTCTACTTCTTGTGGTTATGACTGTGTTTCTATAAATCAAATTAAAAGTGTTGTAATTACGTTGCCAATGGTTGAAGTGGGATAAAGCATTATGATAAAGTCAGTTGTCAGAAAATAACCACATGTAGGAGGAGTAAACAGATATCTGCATTACACTGAGCCATATCATAGCCCTCCTGTTGTGTCTTTTTATTTCCAGTGCATTACGCCTAACTAATAGAACATACCCTGATATCTGCTCCCTTGTCAGTCAACAAGAAGAAATTTGTATGTGACTAATTAGAAACATGCAAAACTTCTGTTTTTTTTTTTGTTTTTTGTTTTTTTTTTTTACCTTAGCCTTAAAAAACAGAGACGGTACTAAATAAATTGCTTTTGTTTTGCTGACATTAAATCAGCAGGAGCAAGGAATACAAGCTTCCGCACATCCCTCTACATTCACTGCACATCTCTCCTTTCATTAATGTTTGAATTCTCCACTATGCAAATGTTAGCTGATGGGTTGATGTTGAGGCACACAGTCTCACCTTTGTCTGAAAGCCAGAGCAACAACTGTGTTTTAGAAAGACTCTGTGCCTCCAAAACTCATTAAGAGTTTTTTGAACTCATTAAGTCACACTTACTAAATGTCTTGCTGAGTTTAACTTCCTGCGCACCTCTGACTCAGTCCCTGTGGCTTAGACCATTTGAGGACAGCTAAAATATCAGAAGCAGCCTGATCATAGTTCTGAAGGTATAACAAGAGATTTTTTTTTTGTTTGTAATTTAAAATGCCCCTATGAACCACATTAGTCTATATGATGGTTCTCAACTTAGCAGGTCATCAGAGTAGATCAAAGCCAGCTATCTTCCCTTTTCTCCCATTTCTTCAGGCAAGGAAATTGAGGATTTTAAGGAACAATATACTGCTGAATACTTCTTAAGTCACCGACTGGGTGTCAAACGCTAGACTACTAAAAATGACATTCTGATTATAGTTCTGTAGTGTGATATGCTGAGGACATCATGTGTGCACATACACATGCACACACACACAGAAACACACACTTTAAGTCACTCACACTGCACTCACAAAAGCAGAAAAAAGGAACATTAAATATACATGGAAGAGATGGAGTTGACATATACAAACAAGAGAGAAAAAAAAAGCTTTATTTTGAGAAATGAAAGGATGGTTTTAGTGGTTTGAATGGTTTAAGAGCAAATAGCCTGGGTCAGTGGTTATTTCTCACCATCAGTGTGTGAGACACCCTTGTCATGTCCCACTGTGCATCTTCTGTTATTACCTGTGGTATGTAATGACTACAGTTTTATTGCACAGTTGCATTATACCTTATACAGTGAATTATAAGAAATTGTTAAGGATGTAATTGCAGATTTAATGTTGTCCCTCTGTATCTGTTATAATTACTGATCTGATGGTGTTTATTCAGGTTGTATGTGATAATACCTGTGGACCATCTTGTGTTCTTCCTCAAGAAAGAAAAACTCAGAGCACGCACAAATTTTCAAACAAACAACAAAAACATATTAAACCTGGTGTAGTCATCTCTAGCGCATACACAATTACTGGTTGTGTTCTCATCCTCTGAGCACACACACTCACACACACACACACACACACACACAGTGGCTTCATCACTGAGAGGCTAGAAGTTGTTTTTCAGGGTGAGGTGAATTTCTCCACCTTTCCAGATGTCCTCAAATGCTTTACGGCTCAGTCTAAGTCCGAGTTTCCGTGGCTGTCTCCCCACAGGCAGCGTATTTTCCATTACACAAGCTCTCCCTCTCATTACGTGGCATGAATAATACTTTATATTTACAGCATGAAAAATATCCGACTCAACTGGCTATCAAAGCAGAATATACATTACATATTAAAATGTTTCAGTGAAATAATGTCCACTCTGAATGTAAAAACAGGAACAGTTATGCTTGGAGAATAGATGTGTAAATAATCCCAAGAGTTCATTAATCCCCACAATCCTAAAAAATGCTAAACATCTTAATATACCTCTGCAGTTCAGCATTAAGCATTCTGAATATAAACTGAAAATATAATTCTGTATAAAATATTACAACTTTAAAATGACATAATTTGTTACATTTAGGTGTAACTGTGAAAGACAGTAAAAAGAGTATTGTGAATGGATGTGTTTCCTAATGTGAACATGCCGTAGTTTCTGAACTGTCAGTTGAACCCCCCCCCCCTTCCCGCCCCCGTTTCAGTATGAATGCAGTAGATCCATCAACACCTGTACACCTTACAACTGCTTTATTACGTAGATATGATTTTGCTACCTTTATGTGTTTGCTACATTTAGGTAAGAAACAACTGTTCATAACCCTTACAGATAATGAGCCCAATCTGACACTGAATGAGAATGACATGAAGATATTTGACATCTTTTCCACACCAGTGCTGTGGTATATATGAACCATATCTGATAAGTGTCACTGGACCCTTTCAGTATGAGACACATCCAGAATTCATGGTGCTCTGGTTAAGTGTCTTATAGAAACCTGGCTGACTGGAATGAATGAGCATCATGCTGAAGTGTTCCAATCATTCAGCATTGCATTTACCTCAAACAAGCCCTCATCAGACCTCATTGAAGTCAAGTATTATGACGAAAAACCCTGCTATACACCAGGCATTTCAATATTTTTTTCTCTCCCTCAGAAATGGCAATAAGTCGGTTTTCAGACATTTCTTAACAGTCTTCAAACAGAATGCTGGATGTGCTGATTATTCCACACAAGCCCAGTGGAGTCATCACATACCCATCTCTTACAAAAATTTACATTGAAATCACTACAAGTCATCCAGTGAGCAGCAAAGGTATGAAGATATATAAAGACAGTACTGGGTTGTGGCAGTTGGCATTAGTCAGACAATGAGATGTATCTGCATTCAGGCTGGCACATTTATTCAAACAACAACACGTTCTCTCATGTACAAAGACCAAATAGAATAAGATATGCAAAGTTTGTGCAGCAGCTCCAGATGGTTGGATTCCAATTCATTTGGTGCGTTAAAACATTACATTGAAAGTCTTAGCAGTGTTTTCCCCCCGTGATTGTATACAGGATGATTTGAGGGAGCTATGAAGCCTGATCAACACACTCTTTCACTGACTATCTATCTCTGTCATTCCTTCACTGATAAGAAATCCCTTTGCTCAGCCTGAGATGCTCCCCTGGTGCTTCATTTTTTAATCTAACACAAAGAGAACTGAATGGTTGTCAAGTTAAACATTTGCTTGGACCCTATAAGGGTGCTCATGCAAGAATTCTGTGTTTGTTTGTTTTTGGGGGTTTTTTTCTTATCGCTAAGACTCATTGTGCATTTAGTGATGGGAAGATTCATATAAGAATAAACAGTGCCCCCACAAGGGAACAGCTCTCAACTGCAGCTTAGAAAATTTACTACATGTATCTGCAGTGCAGGACTAAAGACTTGAAAATGATAAAGAAAAAAAAAGGGGCGGGGGGGGGGGGGGGACAGGAACGATATGCCAAAACAAAATAAATTTGCATTGTGAAACTTTCAATCCAAAAATTAATAACTATATTCCTGAGGGAGGAAGAGAGTATCGTTAGTTCGGGATGTAGGCATAGAGAAGATAAAATTATCAAATGATTACAAGGGCAAATTACCCATCTCAATCAACTACTCTGACCCCCATATGCGCAATAAACAAATAAGCTTAACCCACTTATTTCATTGCCAACAATTCCTGTTTGCTTGAAGTGTCTCATGACACAGGGGACCGCTGAAAAAATAAACTAGACTTAACATGGGAAGTTCCATGGGCTTTGTTGTTCTCACTCAAGACAGTATAAACCCTACATTAAAAGCTGCACTGTGGAGAGCTGTGTTTTATGTTCATTTGATGTTGATAAAAATGGATCCGGAATTGGCGCACACAGATTACCAGTATGCGGAGTGTGCAACAATAAAGTTTAAATTGGGCACAGTTTGTTTGAGTGTGGCTAATACTTTGTTTAACTGCTTTCACTTTCATCTTGACAAACACTGCAGTCATCTCTTGCCCTGATTATTTCTGCCTCTCACTGGTGTACTTCCTTGATAAGGACAAATGTTCAAAAAAGGTGGAAAGGAAGCCTTCAAACTATTACTGTTTCATGTTTACATCTGAAAATTGAGGGGGGCAGAGATAACTTTTTGAAAAACAGCTTCATTTTCTAATACCTACAGCTCAGATTGATCAAAAAAGCCATATAAACAAAGCTTTTCAGTAAAATACTTTATTCCCATTGTCTACAAATATATGAAACACATTTAGTTACAAAATCAATCCAGTAGAAGCTACACAATTCACAATTATAAGGAAACAGCACACCTCAAAAACAACAGTGATGTTCATTTTCTGGAAAGAATGGTGTGACCTGGTGAGAGTGCAAGTATAAGAAGCAGGCCACCCAGCAACAGGGTAATACAGGGTAATACATGCCTCAGACTGTATAGTAAGGTAGAACATAACAGCTGGTGAATTTTTATGTCTTTATGATTATTGTTATATTGCTGTGATTCACTTGCTCATTCAGGTGGGTCTTTAAGAAGGCTGCTTGTCAATGTGGCATCTCAAATTACACATAGCAGAAGTTTTTCTTTTATAAAAAATTTGTTCGAAGAACTCGAGCAGGAAGTTGCTGTTCTCTCCAGTCGAGCTTCAAGCTTGAGGGAGTTTCCTCCAAGACTCCTTCTTCAGCTGGGTGACGTCAGAAACAAACGACTAAGCCGTGAGATTCTAACCTCATAAACTTTGGCTCTCTCAGAAAAAAAGACTTGTGATAAGCCTGAGTTCCACTCAGAAATTCCTACTTTCCAGTTCATTATGCTTGAATGACAAGAGACTACAATTGCGGTATGAGAGCCTTCAATTAATGGCACAGGTCTTGCTGCCACTACTAACAACTGTGCCTGCTATTTGCAAAGTAAAGACAAAGGCCAGAGAGTGCTCTATTAATCCTTACTTATTCCCCAGTCTGTCAAAGCAAATTTATTTGAGAAGCCATGCATTCAGGCTATGATTGGGATTTTTTTTGTTTACACAGATGGGAGGGAAGACTCAGTCGTCAGGTTCAGTAACACACTGTTCTACAATCTCCCGCAGGTTTGGGTTTTCCATGGCTGCTGCTACTCTCTCCTTATCATTGATCTGTTTGTTAACTGTAATGTAAATAAAAAACAAAGGAAATAAGTTACCCATGCCGGAAAACTTCGTCTCAACACATGCACTTTTAAAAGGGAAGCATTTATTTTTATTTCAAGTAAAACTTTGAATGATGCAGATGAAATCAATTTGTTTGATACTTACTGTCTTCTTCAGTAGAATGGGTTCCCTCAGAAATGTAAATTTCCAGCTGTTTGGAGAGGGGAGCAGAGAGAAAGAGAAAGATATAACAGGTAGAGTCTTTATGACTTGAAAGAAAGGGGAGATAGTTGTTAACATAATTTTCTTCATGAGAAACTAGCCTTAAGGAGAAGAAGGTCTTGTTTTTGAGTGTATTCATCATCTTTTCATTCTAAAGTCACCTCACATCAAACCAGTGCCACTCAAACAGAACATTAAATACTCCTGCTTACCACTATATTTTCATTTATTTTCTCCGCTAGAGAATGTTCCAAAAATAAAACATGAAACACTGCAGCATTTAAGCTTTTCTAAGAAACTGAGATATCTCAGTAACTGAATGTTCTGGGTTTTTTTGTTTGTTTGTTTGTTTTTAATTTCACATCATAAAGACATATTTTCTGTATAACAGCTTGTAAAACAGTGGGGTTGCATTTTAATTTCTGCAACATACCTTGTGTTTAAAAGGAAGGCACCTTTGCAGTTTAACCTGTAAGCAAAGGCCTGAAACAACATAAAAAAAATGCCAGGATATTAGTGCCAGGATATTAGTGACCTTAGACTTACCAGCTTGTAATATATGTATACACCATCAAAGCAGCATGCTGTTCTGGGGGTGCTAATAAGCCCTGAGGGAAACTTGGCTATAAGTAAACAACAGACCTGAATAAAGTTCAGGTTTTTGACTCAGGCAAGCATGTGAGACAGTCAATTAAACTGCCTCCTGCCGCAGTCTGTGATGAAGAGAATATTAATAGATTGTCTGAACTGGAGGCAGCTGAGGTGGAGGCAGCTGAGGACAGTTCCTAGGAAACTCTAGGCTGGCTGTAACCACATGTCTGATGTTAACGGCAGATTTTTTTTCCTTCAATGTCACAGTTAATTAGTGTTTTATAGTGCTTTATTTTTACAGCAAACATCCAAATCCCAAGTGTCTTCTGGGATATTCAATTTCATCATTCATTTTTCTCTATTCCAGGGGTGTTCCACGATTGAGCAATGATTTAATTTATTTCAGGGTTTTCCTGTTCGCATGGGGAGCCTGTTATTACACCCTAGAGGAGAATTAAGTGACCAGAACCTTTTCAATTTAAGATACAATTCACTCAGTAGTTTTGTAATCCTGCACTGCTTCCCAAACTTCATTTAAGGCAAGTGGCCCACTCAGTAAGGTTTTATATATGGCATGTATTGTATCTATGGCAGGTAACATATTGGTCATATAACATTATGTTCCTCATGCTGGGATATACTATTAATGCTAATACGAATAAGTTTTAGAAAACAGATTGGAGAATCTAATATTACGAAATATGCTATTGTGTAACTTCTCTGTGTGTCAGCTCTGAACTGAAAATGCAGTAAAAGTGACGTAGAACAGTATTAAAACAATGTGATCGGCTCTGCCACTTTAATCGTTTTAAGCCTGAATTAACTGACAATGATTTCATTCAATCAAAATGTTACTAAAAATCAGCATTCATGTGATTCTTAGTGGAAGAAATTCTAGGTTATTTATTACGCAGATCTCACTCTAAAATGTTTACCGTCTGGCGCTTCACTTGTAGCATGACAAAAAATAACCGTTTTTCTTATCGTTTCAACGCACCTATCAAGGTCGCCAACGAGCAATGTGGCACTGTTGGTGAGAACTTAATAATGATAAGGTACTCCTCATCTCCAAGTTCCTGAACTTCCACACATTTCTCAGACACAACGTCCAATTCTTCCAAAGTGTTGGGTTTCTCTGGGTCCCGAATTGTGCGAATCACATCTGCAAAAGCAGACACAGTAGACAGATATAATTATTAGCCACGCTCGCAACTGCTGAGTAAACTCGTCAATATTATTCCTGCTTCCTCGTTTTGAGAAATGAGCGTGACGGATGTGACTTGCCAAGCCTGCTCTTGACAATCGATAATTCGTTTTGTAAATATCTAACTTACAGTAGAAGAGGACTCTCACCGGTCAATTCACTATTACAATATTACATCTAAGTTAGGTAGCAACCCTTGTCTGAATTAGTGTAGACCGTGACGTTACTAGCTAGTTAGCAAGCTCGTCCTCAAGTTATATGATAAACATAATCAGTTACCATAAACTTCAAGTGCTTTCTCCTCCATCTTGTTGGTCCCTTGTGCATTCTTGTTGACAACGAGTCCCGAGAACTGTAATACCTTGGTTACTGTAAATGTTACAACACTAGAAACGATTTCCATCTTTCAAATAGCGCCATACTCGTTCAGTGTGTTTGACTTTGAAGTATGGATCTTGGCTAATATCGCCAAGATACAGCACTACAGGATCTAATCCAAAATATATAATGATTGACGCATCTGTACTGTAGATGTCGGGAACAGACGATTCATATTACCACAACTCAGCAAAAATCGCGTCACCGTTTTACTTCCTAAATAGTTCCTATTTCTGCCCCGACAAAAGTAGACGATAGTAGAGTTAAAGTATTGTGACCTCGAATTCACTCGGACACCATTTCAAAAAGAGAGAGAGACAACTTCAAGAGATAATTAAAATTAAAATGAAGACATATGAAATTCTTGACACTCTGATAGTTTTACAAGATGTTCTAGCTTTGTGATAATACTGTTATTGATTGCTTTGGCTTTGCTCACTTCCTTAATACCGCTACCCCATTGGTCACACTGTGCCAGGTGATCTGTTTTGACATGTGATTATGAGGATGTACTTGTGTTTTGGGGAGGAGAACAAGGTCTTTTTTTATTATTAAGTTTAGGTAAATTTGGAGTGTTTTGTGCTCTAACAGTGACGGGATCGTAAGATGTTCATCCATATATAATCGTTGTAACTGATGGAACGTTAGACATTTTATTGTTAACAGTGTTATATTCTAAGCTGCTTTTATCGGTATTCGAAATGATAAAGATGTTGTCAAGATCTGATCCTTGCGAGCACGGTGCCTTGGAGATTGCTCTCCTACCAGATAGCACTCTGTTCCAAAATGTTGAGAACACAGCCAAAGCCAAGTTGGCTAAAGGCTGCTGTCTTTTGTGCTGCTTGGATGTCGACGGCAAGCTGACTGTGGCGGATGTTTCCGAAAGCAGCATACCAGTGCATACCTGTGAGGGTAAATTTATTGAGTAAGTTCGCTGCTTACTTCCCCTTAAACTCTCCTGCATTTGCTTCGCGTGTAGAAATCTCAAGTGGAGTCTAATGCCTTTCAGTATATCCAGTGCTTTTCAGTATGTCTGACGTTCAGATCGTCATATGACATTTCCATCTAGTTCCTCTTATGTGTTATAACTTCACTCTTACTCTGTTGTTTTTAGCTTTGCTTGGGAAGAGACGGCTGAGTTGTGCAGATTAGACGGTAGCCCCAGACTCCTGGCTGTGAACTCCAGCTACAGCCTTACACTGTGTGTGGTGGAAGCAGAAGATCTGACGACCGCTGTCACTGAGTGTTCATCAGACACTCTCATTCAGCTTATCAAGGACAAGGACCCAAGTTAGTGCCGTTTGCTTTTAATCAATCAGATTGTTCCTTCATCATTGTATTGTTCCTCAACAATCTTTTACATGTAGATGGGAGACATTGTCATTCTAAACTTAACTGTATTATACATTTTTAGTTGACTTTTGAGCCCATGAGAACTCACCGGAAGTTATCCCACGGAGGAGAATCTTGATAGGACTGCGTGTGCCTTGATTCAGTTCATATGTGAAAAAGATGGCAAATTATACACATGTTTTTCTGCTAAACTCAACTTTTCAGGTGTGACTGACATTGTGTCGGTGAAGCTGCTGTCCTTCACTGACAGTCGCTGTGTCCTCCTGCTGAATGCCTACACTCTTGTGCAGCTGTCCTGGGCAGAGGATTCCTGTGAGCCAGAGCTCCTGTCCTGCTGCTGTATAAGTTTGCCAGCTGAAGTCCAGGACACATGTGCAGATCAACAGCTCTGCAGAGGAATGCTCTTTCTGCTGACTGGTCCTGGACTAATATGTATCCTACATAAATACTAGCTATTTATTGTTATTATTATTATTATCATTATTATTATTGTTATTATTATTATTATTTTAGGGCTAAGACATTTCTTAACTCAGCTAATACTGGCAGAAAGATTCAAGCCAAAGCTGAGTCCCATATTAAAAAGGAAGTACGTGACATACAGCTTCTACTGGACAACCTTTCCCTATTGCTTCAGTGCTGCCAGTTTTTATAAAAGTAACAGTTAAAATCATGCGTTCACAGTGAAAGACTTTTAGGTACAAGAATATTTAGCAATAAGTATATAAGTGTTATAAGGATTATGGCTTCTTTGTTGTTTTACAAAATGCTGATACTGCCTTTAAAAGAAAACTTGCATTCATCACTGCATCAAAGAAAAACAGTCAATTGAAAGAAATCAGCTTTACTTTTTACATTTTACCTTTAACTCTGTGCCTCAGATGTGTTTGATAGCCTAGAGGGCAGGCTCTTAGCCAGCATTGACCTGCCCAGGTACCACTCAGCTCTTCAGAGCGAGACAGAGCCTGCAGTGTCCCTGTCGTCTTTCTGTCTCCTCCAGGTGTCACATGATCTTAGCACTCTTGTGGCCACAACCAGCCACAATCTGGCAGTGGCAGTCGATCTGAATCACTATTTCAGGTAATGCTGTTGCTATGCCAGCCCTGTTTCCTTGACTCTGTGCCAGTATGACTTGTATCAAGATGAATGTTCAAAATTCTCCACTGCAAAATAATTTTAGGTACAAGTTCTTAATAGGTTTCAAGAGTTGGAAGTTCAGCAACAATCATATGAGGGCCTGTTCTCATTACTAAATGCACTGCTGCAGAAAAAAACCTGAAATCAGTCAAGTATTATTGATTTGTTTGTCTTCAAGGAGATTTCTCTGAAAACAGAGAAAAATCCAGGACACTACTGTCCAAAGTGTAACAGTGCTCTGATTGAGCTAATTTTACTTTAACAGCCTAGTCTGAATAAATAATAGCTGGTCTTAAATAGACATCAACTCATATTTATGATGTTAACAGGACTCACTCAGACCACCTACTGTGTCAAGTCGACCCTTGTCATCCTCCCATCAAACCACTGGAACCTTGTGACCAGGACAGCCTGTCCAACTCTGCTTATACTCAGTCTTTGCTAGGTACTTCCTTCCACACCGATAGGTGAGAAAGCGACAGATTTACTGTGATGTTAATACCCTCAAGTCATCTTCATGTAAATAGGTGAAATATGAGCAGATATGATCTGCAACTAAGCAAGACTCTAATGTTAAATGGATTGAGTAAATGGTTCCCTACCTGTCCTGTAGCCTCACACTTCAGAACGTTTCTGTTGCCACCTCAGTGAAGTTCCCAAGAGATTAAAAATCTCAAAAGGTTTAATTTAGTGAATCGAGATATTTTAAGAGCTTGTGTGCGTTCACAGATTGGAATGAATGTAACACTAGCTTAGCCAGTTCTGAGCCAAGTAAAAATTCTTCTCTTCTTTTATAAAGTGCTGCTTTTTTTTTTTTTTTCATTTCCTGCTTATTTTACTGAACATTTTATCCTAAATGTCTTTTTCAGGTCATGGGAAGCTCAGTTGACATCACTGTACAAAAAAGCCAAAGCTCCAGCCAGTCAGCTTCCAGCTATGCCGTGGTATAGGGATTTACCACATGTGGAGTGTCATCGTGCCGCAGCCACCGCTAAGCTTTCTCATGGTGTCGTGCCGTCGGGCGGTGCTGTGATGTGTTTTGAAGTGCCTGAGAGGGCTATACCAGCCACACTTTGTGTCTCTGAGTTCTCTGCCGTGCTCACGTTTGTCCTCTCTGGGAACAGCAGCACCACTGTGGCCTTCTGGGACCTGGGGAGCGGGAAGGTGACCTACCACCGTGCCGATGGACCTGCTGTACCAGTACAACGTATGGCAGAAGAGGAACACCTTTCTCTGCTGCTCAAAAGTCAGTCCCCTGCATTAAAATGGAAAATCAGGCGGATTTTTGATCCAGTGGTTAATCCAGACATTTGTTCTAGATTCTCCTAAAAGTTTCAAAGATTTTTACCACTTGAGTTGATTTTGCCACAGGCTTCTAGATTAGGGAACTGGTCAGCAGCTTAAAAGTTGCTTTGCCTGAAGCCTATTGAAGTTTTACAAATATTGAGAAATAAACTTGCCTGTAAAGTAATCTGCCTGTTTACATAATTTACTCTTGACAAATTTCGGTTTGTACCCTTTGGTCTGTTTGTTGTCTCAGTGCACTTGGTTCCAGTTTGGTACTAATGAATGAATTAAAAAATGACAAGCTTTAATTTGTTCAGGTTTTAAAAAGTAATTTTTAGTAATATGTAAGAAATGTCTGTTTTGTCTGTAAAAAAAAAAGTTGATGTTTGCTGGTTGAAAGGTGTAAGTAAGAAAGTGTTTGACAATGTGGTAAATAATGAGTGTTTAAAGTTTATTTAAACACCTATGTATGCAATCATGTTGTAAGTAACTGAATGTATAACCTTATTAGCCTGTGTCATTGTGACGGAGGAGTTATGCTTCTCTTTTTTTCCCCTCTCTTTAAGATTTACTCACTCCCTTAATCACTCTCTGAGCAGATGTTGAACTCTGTTTGCTCTCTGCTGCAGGCTGTGGTCTGTCTTTGGTGCTGTTTGTCGTGCGGCAGGAGGAGCTACTCAACAGGCTAATGGTTTTTGGCAGTGCCAGCACAGTGGACTCTCTTTGTCACCTCAACGCCTGGGACCGCTGCTCCATCCCTATCCACGCCCTACAGGTACACATCACGTATTAATCCCCCTCAAGTCTTGAGTGCCTAAATGAACTCTAACAAAACACAAGTATCAGGGGGAGGGGTAACTCTCAAGAAGCAAAGCAACTGGAACAGTGACAAACATTGATTAATTAATTCCGTGGGATGGACATGTAAATGAGTTTCAGAAGTACATAAATAATGAGAAGAACTCAGTTATTCTTACTGTCAATGCCAGAATGTTTATTGGAGCTAGTTTTCTGACTCTTCAAGCGAGGAGTCTTGCTTCAACACTGTCACTGTTTCATTGTTTATGTGAAATAGGCTTTCCAAGCAGCTGTAGGCAGCCAAAAAGCTCCTGAACCATTACATAAAGTAGTTTGATATGTCTCTGTCTTCTGAATTCAAACAAGGAGAGGTTCATTTTGTGTCCCAGGCTGGGTTTCCAAGATAGAGACTAATTTGTATAGCAGAGTTGGCAAACCTCTTGTCTATTTTTTTCAGGCAGGACTGAAAAATCATCAGCTGGACACGGTGGATTTCTTCCTGAAAAGCAAGGAGAATCTTCTGTGTCCCCCAGTGCAAACATCCACCATTTCAACACAAACCCAGTTAAAGAGTGAGAGTTCAGAGCATCTAGGAAACCTTTTCTCCTGCAAATGAATTTTTTTAGCCCTTTAATTAATGGGACATATCTTAACAGCAGCTCTGCTGTTTGAAGTGTTGCACAAAAAGGTCAGAAGTCTGTAAAAAATTACAGCTTGCTACCAGTCTACTCGCTGATTGGATTTTTGCCATCAAATGCATCCATCATGTGTTTAAATTCCAGCCATGCACTTAACATGTTATTAACCATTTATCATCCAGACGTCCATTAACTGCGCAAACAGTTTTATACCCTGGGTGTTTTCAATAACCCCCACCATGTCTGATAATGGAATATAGACATGGAATAGATGGGTTGAGTTAATCATCAGCATTTGATGATATCCTTTCCAGGAATGCGAAATAATTTACATATTAAATAGATATTTATTAGTGCATGATAAAGTGTGAGCAGGCAAGCTTGAGAAGATGAGTGGTAGTAATCTTACAGGCCTGGGCAACACATGGTGATTATATGCTTGGGTGGAGCATAGAAACTCATACTCTGTATTGAGTTATGATTTTCATTAGCACCATTCTGCAGTCGCATGCGTGGAGGACGGAGTGATGTTGTTGATGTGACACTGTCATTGTGGCTTGATTGTGGGCAAAGCAGCAGAGCGTGCCTCACAAATCAGAATGAGCCATAAAGTGTCGCATTTATCTGAGCCGAAGGGCCAAGCTAAACAAATGTGCGCCCAGGCAGAATCTGTCACTGCTTCGATCAACCAAACAAAATGATGATTCTCAAAGGTAATTGCTTTGAGATGAATGCAGTACATATTATGCTGTTGTCATTGTGATGTTTAATAACTGTCTGGATCTGTGTTTACTTGAGCATGTATGATGTTCAAATGTGTATGTGTGTGTGTGTGCGTGTTCATATCTGTTTTTCTTTTCCCTCCTCTGTTTGTATCAGACGTGCGGGACATGTGCCCAGCGCTAAACCTGCTCCAGTCTGCCATCAGGGACACACACAATGAAGCTCAGAGTCGTCAGTTTTCTGAGCAGCTGCTTAACATCACACTTAACTTCCTCAACACACAAATCAGGACGGTACTTTGTAGCTCTGAAGGTAAGAGACCACCCTGAAGTCATCGATCCTCACCTATGCTGAAGACCCTCTTCGTTTAGATTACTTTGAGAGCGAGACAGATGTCTTGTGTTTAAGAAATGTAAACTGGGATCATTTCCTATGGGAGTGCGTGTTAAATTTGGCCGCTGCTGTTGTATGCCTAAGCCAAGATCATAATAAAATAACCATGTGCTACTAAATCTCTGAAATCAGGATGAGCCTCTCCAGCAGTGGGGCCAAATGAGCTTCCCTTTACTGAAATACACACAGTGAAAAAATGGTAGTAAAAGGTGAATACATTGGTGGGATTTGTAGTCATTCAGATTGAAATTGCTGTAAGTCATTTCAGTGATGGAACCTTGTGGGACTCCAGTGATTTTTCTGTGTTTTCCGTGCAGAGCTTGATGCTAATCTTCAGGAATGTGTAGAGGTCCTAGACGGATATGTTACTGAGCTCCGGTGTTACATGAAGAAATTTCCCTGGCCAGGCGGGAGTGACAGTCAGATACCTGTTCATAGTCCTTCCCCGGCACCTGATGTAACTGAAGAGGAGGAATGGCAGTCACTTTCCACTGAGGTATGGATGCATAAGCATTCCCACATTTAAGCACACCTGCAGAAATGCGAGTCACTGTTCCCGTTAGAGTGATTTGTTGGTTTACTGTTTTTTGATTTTGTGATATCTGAAAGATCTATGTGGATGTGTGAATGTTAATGCATGCTTGTTTATGATTCTCTCTGCATCCTCTCTCTTCAGGAGGTCGTCCAGCGTGCAGTGCTGGGCAGACAGATTGCGCAGGCGCAGGCGTTCCTGCGCAGGCAGGGCAGACCAGAGCAGAGCCTGAAGGAGCTGAGGAGAACGGGGTTGTTCCTGGCTCTCCGGTGCCTGAAGAACAAAGACCTTGAGCAGGCCAGCGCCCTGCTTAGAAACATGGTACACATGCTCACTAAAGCTTTTAATTATTCATGTTTTTATCTGAAATGGGAGTAACGTGATCATTTACATATGGGCCATACTGCCTATGGACAGCGGAATAAATGTGGTAGGAATGGTTTGAACATAACGTTTTTTTAGAGGGAAAAAAACCCCCCAAAAAACATGCCTCCAACACAATCAGACCAATCGGCAGCTCAGCATTGACATTTGAGCCGTAATGCAGCTATGGAATGGATTATAAGGGTACCGCTCTTCTGTGTACTCTGCATGAACTTTATCCAAGACACAGTACTATCAAATTAATGTGAATTTTCTCCACTTAGGGCTTCAATGTGAAAGAGCAACTCCACAGTATTTGTCTGTACACAGCAGACCAGGACCTGAGGAATTTTGTGGTGAGTGTGTCTGAATTTAGACAGAGGGTCAAATTAAGTTTCTGACTAATTGCCATGACTTAAAAAAAAAATATGTTTCATTAAAAGTTTACTATCTTTCTTCAAAAGTCATTAAGCTTCTGCAGTTAAATTTAGTGGATTTTCAATTACCACACAGGTGGAGGAACTGCGACAGCAGAACTATCTGGCAGACGAAGAGGTGGAGAAAGTGGAATTCATCAAACAGATTGAGAGCCTGTGCACGGTGCCAGCAACCAGGTGCTCCAAAGCGATAGAGAAAAGCAGGTGAGTCACTGGGAATGTTATTAAAAATTGTTTGTGATAAGCACCAATCTTCCTTTTTCTCTTTCAGATTTTTGGTCAAGCATTTAATGTGTCTTTGTGTATTTTATAAGTATATTTTATAGTATTTTTTTTAATTTTATATCTTGATTTGACCAACATGGGAGAAATTGATCATATTGATGGACTCTTTCTTCACATAAACCAGCAACCTTCTGTCCTTTCCTTTTTTTTTGATACCAGAGTTCTTCAAATGCGCCAATCTGATAGTGAATCTAAAAGCCTGGTACAAGAGCTAACATGTGATTCAGAGGCTTCTTCATCACAGATGCTCTGGGCCTCAGGGAGGCTGGACTGGGTCCGACACTGGGACAGAGACGCACAGAGCTCTGTTCTTCTGTCCAGACTACAGGATCCCAGTGAGTACCTCACACTTCAGCCTCATCTCTCTGTCCATCATGGACATTTAGTGAACGGCAGCAGAAGGAGAATATCAGTACATCTAATATGATTTCACTGTCCATAAGGGTTTTCTGCAAGATAAGATTGGTTATAAATGATACAACACCATTATGTGTCAAAAGTCTTTAAAAGTTACTTTAAGGCTCTAAGTAAGGTACTGTATTTCAGTGCAGAGCTTCATCATATGTATTGAGTTTGAATCCTAAATCCTCCAAAGTTGCTGACCAAAGCTGACTATTGTGAATAGTTTAACCTTTTGGAATAGGTTGAAAAAGAATAAAGAATTAGGCTTTAAAGTATCGTAGTGGCTTAAAAGATCGCTTCTAAAAGACCTTAAGCACTAACAGAATAGACAGGGGAGGAGAGAACTTTAATGTGATACTTTTTTCAGTCCTCTTCGGCCCTTTCTATTTCTAGAGCTTAAAGTGGTTACACTGAGTGTTTGGAAGCCGTGCGGTTGCGTTATAACATTATTACATTTTATAACACTGTTCGGTAAGCATTCTTTCTCATCTTTGTTTTTACTACAGTGGTCTGTTCTTGTGATCCTGCTGTTCTGTGGTCATATCTCACTTCGATTCATGACCGTGTCCGGGTCACGCACTGGGTCCAGAACCTGGCTGCCCCTACTGCCTTGTCTCAGTGGCCTGCCCTTACTGCGGACATCGTCAACAACCACACGCTGTGTAGCGGCTACATGAGGGATCAGATACTAGACCTACTGGCCAGGTCAGTACTGTGACTTTTAATGCCTTTACCTCAATTCAGGTGACTTAGAAAGACAATCCTGACTTCTACCCGTTTCGTCACAGACAAGGAGTGTTTGTGCAGGCGGAAACAGCTGATTTTGAGCAGCTGCTGTGGCGGTTGGGGCAAGCAGGGGGCGTGATGCAGGAGAACATCCCTGTCCCAAACTTCCACTCTGCTCTGGGCCTTGACTTCCATGCCTGCTTCATACAGCACTGCCTGGAGCATGGACTGCGCTACCTTCTCTATACCTACCTGGAGCACTACAGGTGAGCCCCAGTAGAGTACAACAACTCTCAGTCCCCATGATTCAGCAAATGTCAGGACAGGGTAATAAGGAAAAGCGTTGTTTCTGGGTTTTTTTGGGTTTTTTTCCTGAGATTTCATTTAATTTAAATGATCCCTTCCACTAAAAGGTTAACACCCCAGAATTGTCCTGCTGTCGGTGACAGAAGTTTGTATGAGATTTATCCTTGGTTTGAAATGATGGTGAAACTGCAGGAGATTACACGACATATAACAGGTACACAAAAATCTGTCTTCATGAAAAATATCAACTCCAGAAATCAGATTCCTAATAACTTTCTTTCTGCTACTTTGCAATGAATAATAATTTGTACTTTGTAATTTACTTTATAATTTGTAATTTGCTCTGTTCAAATACACCAAAAATGCCACCTTACTTGTGTGCTATTTCCCTCTCTATTTATTTTTTCTTTTTATCTTTTATTTTCTGTAGACCCAGAAAAGGTGTTCCAGGCCAGTCTGACCAGTGCCCAGGTCCTGTTGCCGGGCAGCCAAGCCAGCATTAGTAGTATGCTGTTGGAGGGTCACAGTCTGCTAGCGCTGGCCACCATCATGTTTGCACCAGGGGGTATTGACCAGGTCAATTGTTTTTTTTTTTTAATCTGCTGTATCAATTTCATCATTTAAATCTGGTGTTGAAAATGTGTGGTTTTTCTATGTTTCATTGCTGTTGCAATGATGTTGCAATATGGTGTTTATTTACTGATGAAATACCCTTTGTTCTTAACAACAAGTCTCCAAACCCATTTACATATCAAAACCCAAACAAATATTTCATGTCGTTCAGTGTTTCTTTCATTTTTGGGATTTCATAAATGAGCATTTTTGTCTTTCTAAATTGTCTCCATAAACAGGTGGTGAAGCAGGTGGAGAGGGCGTTGGACCCTCTTTACAGAGTCGACCCCCAGCTGCTAAAGATGGCCCTGAGCCCCTACCCTAAACTCAAATCGGCCCTTTTCCCTCAGAGTGGGTCCCGTGGCACATCCGTCTCTGACGTCTCTGTATACCACCTCATGCAGGTGCTAAACCAAACCACTCCCCCACCCTCACATCAGAAATGTTTCAGAGTATTTTCAACTTTCAGTTTAAGGTCAACTCTTTTTCCACGTCCCTAAAATGAAAAGCCCTCGGTCCCTTCAGTTCAAATTATCACCTGCTGTCAATTATCCTCACCTAGCAGAGGTGACCGGAGAGTTAATTAAAGAATTTGGGGATAACAAGGCTGAAAAAGATGACCTTACTACCCACACTTTTTACCTCAGAGAGCCACGTAAATGATTCTGCCTCACTGCATAATGCCTCAACAAGATATTAGCATTCGGTTAGGACGGCTTTTTCTCAGGATGAAAGACCCATCATAATTTTGACAGTAGCACCTCAGGCTTCCGATAGCAGAGAGTGATTTGACTAATGAAAGGCAGGAAAAGGTAGCAAGGGTTTTTTTTCCTTTCCAGACAGATATTCTAGAGTCTGATGTTGTCCTCAGGAGGGGCCAAGGCAGCTTGCTGTTTCATACTTGGAAAACATATTTTAGATAATCCGTGCATTGAGGAAGTGAGCTTTCTTTCAGACTTGTGTTTAGCCAACCCTATCATCAGCATAGTCCCAATTCCACAAGTGTACTATCAGTTATTACAAAGTGTAATGTTGGAAATGGGAGGTATTGCTTCACAACATACTTTTAAATTGGATTTTCCAAAAGTTTAAATGATGTCCAGCATTATCTGTTGAAGAGGGCATAGATGTTTGAAGCAATTCCTCAGGTAGTTATCAATTAACTGCTTTTTTCTTGTTGTTGTTTCTTACAGTCTTTACATCCATTGGATCCCTCCAGACTTTTTGGCTGGCAGTCTGCCAACACCTTAGGTTCCAGCGGTAGGTATTTTGCTAAGTGCTAATGAAAGTGACTGTTCTTCTTACTGATAACATTGCAAAAGTTACAACATTTATCCACAATGTCAGCGAAGTTTTCTAAAGTTTCCTCACATCACACGTGCCTGTGCCTCCCCACAGAAACTTCCACAGATCTGCCCCATTTTGCAAGCCCTCATCTCGTCAACAAATATGCTCTGGTGGAAAACCTTGACTTTTTGTACTTCTTGCGCCATGGGAGACCCTCCTTTGCCTACGGAACCTTTCTGGTGCAACATCTGGTGAACTCCAGCAATGTGAAGCTGCAGTGAGTGTGCCATACCCACTTATATCTTGTGGAATAGTAATGAACTGGTTTTTGACATGCATTCATTTATCCAAAGAAACTGATGATACTGGTGAAATTGTTTTTTTGGGGGTTTTTTTCATCATAGTGCTTACTGTTTGTTTTAATCGAAGACTTTTGAGGTCTGTGAGAGTGTGGTTCACTGTAACAAAATACTTACAGCTATAAGGTTGTGCCCTAGATTTCAGCTGAATTCTTCTGTCTCTGTAATATTAGTGAGGAGTATTTGCACAGTGTAATAGCACTCATTGGTGCAGACTTGACAGCCTGATAAAAAAGTACATGACATTTCCCAGAAGGTATATCACATTCCCAGAAGGTATAATCACATGAAAAGGAAGTTGGAACAGGAACGACCACGAAGATGTTTCACATATATGCTTGTGCCAGCTCTGGTCCAAGTACACTGGGAAAGTTTTTGCTGCTGCCTGCAGCGCTTTGACAGGTTCATTCTTTGTGTTTTCCTCCAGGTTAAGTATGGCTGCTGAGCAGGCCTACCATCTGGGCCTGCTGAACTTCAGCGTGCGCCCTGTGGCTGCAGCCTGTGTCTGTTTCTGTGAGCTCCTGGGTGTTTGCAGCTTTAAACTGAGGTTGGATCTCAGAGCACTTAACCACATCCTGAAACTGTGGAGCCAGGGTGCTGAGGAGAGCAGCATTCCCTCTCTCAAACAGTCTCTGGGTAAGATGCATGGGCAATACGGTTATAAAAAAAAAAAAAAAGGTGTGTTTGAATTAAGTTGCCTGACTGCTTGTCACAGTACCGCTAATAGCAGCTGGTTGACTCAGCCCACTTGGGTCTGTGGTTGTAGCTTGATGGAGAAAACAATGATTAGCTCATAAAAAGTAATTATTACAGGACACTGGTTCTCAATCAGTTCCTCTTCCTTGTTAGCCCTTTATTGTCACAGTTAATTGAAGTAATCAAAGGCATGATGATTTGTTGATCAGTGGAATCAGGTGTGTTAGTGCTGGATGGAAATAAAAGTGTACAGAGATCCTTGAGGAATAGACTGGGCACCACTGTTAGATAGAATATAGTTTAGAATGATTATGGTGAACTGCCAACTGAAATATTGAACATCATCTATTATTAGTGTTGTGTGCCATGTTCTTTCTCCATTTACTCCAGTGTTAAGTGACAGTTGTATTCAGATGCGTTATATATCAAGATGGGGAAACAGAAAATTTACTTTGAAAAAAGTAGCTCTTCAAACAAAGATTCTCTGCTGTATCTAAGTTAGCATCACTGCCTTTATAACGATAGATAACAAAATGGAAACAGTGACTGTTAAACATTACCGTGAACATTTTGTTTTGTATACTTTTAACATCTCTCTGGTTTTCTGTCTCTTAGCTGACCGAGCGAGTAAACTTGTGGCTGATGAGAGACAGACAGCTGAGGACTTGCTGGTGCATTTGGAAAATGCAGTGAGAGACAGAATTGAGAGGAAAGGCATCAGCAGGTTAGTAGAACATTTGGCACTGTTAAACTTTAAAAACTTTAATAAACTCTGAATATTATTTCTATTCAGTGCAAAAATACTTTAAAAATAAGACAGACAGCTTGATACATCATCTCATCAGTTCTGACATAATACAGAATTGTGGTTGATCACGGTTGATCAGAAGTGTGCAGAAATTCTTTGTGTATTCACCTTAATTCTTTGGCTTATAAAGGCGTTATTAAGCCACAAATTCAGTACTGTTTAAAGAGCGCTGTGGTATCTCATGTACACTCGTGTGTCTGCAGGTCATCGTATGAGGCTGGTCAGGAGTGGGCATTGCCAGTTGAATTCTGCCACCAGCATAAACTGCCATTGAGTAAAGGCTACCTACAAGACTGTGCCAGTGGTGGCCACTGGCTTCATTTCCTGCTGTTTGTGCAGCTGCACAGTTATCCTCTACAGCAGGTGCCCTTGCACTGATCACCATGAATCTGCACATAACTTCCACATGAATATTCACATAGATATATCCACAGCACAAAGGCTGGGAAAAGTACTAACAGTAACTCTTACAAAACTATTACACGTAGCTATACATTCTAAGTATGATTATTCACAAAAAGCACAACATGATCAGGCCAGCAGCACAAATTCATCAACAAAAACCTAGAAATTTTAACATAGAAATTTGAACACCACAGTCATATACAACAGTCAGTTACAAATCCCTTACACAAATATTCATGCAGCAATCTTCCTCATACAGCTTCCTCATACACTTTGAGGAAAAACCCTCTCTCTATATATTAGTTTGTTGCTCTCAGCAACAAGTAAATACTCTTAAGTAAATGTTTGTACTTTTATGTTGAATATTCAAAATACGTTTAGTCAGCCTGTGTATAGTGGGTTGAACTGTTGACATAGTGGTCTTGTTGGATGCCAGATGGATGCCACTGACAGATCCCTTTCGTCGACAGGTACGAGCTCTGGCTGCCCAGTTTGGTCCCACCCTTCAGGCCCATCTCTCCCTGGCATTCCAGGACCTACAGCTGGTCACCCAGCAGAAGCAAGACAGGTCCCAGGCAGCCGAGGACAGCCCTGAGGCTCCCAAGGAGCTGTTCCAGGTGCTGCTCCAGAGCCAAGAACAGCCTTGTCCGTGGAGGTACCTGCTGGCAGAGGCCGTAGGCCAGCACTGCCCTCCTCTCTCTGTGCTGGCGGCATGTCACAAGGTACAGGACACCAAGATCTCAGTTCTTCTCACTCACAGATGCAGATATCCTTTCGGGAGCTTTCTTCTATTCAGTATGTTCATGTGATACACTTTGAATGCTTTGCATGATCGTTCTACACTAGTTTAGTGAGCTGTGCACGTGTTTTGTTTGAGCTAAGACTGCCAAAGTTATCACTTTAATACCTTACAGAGCACAGATGTTTGTTCTATACCTTTAGTTTGTTATGTATTGTTTATCACATGTACATTTCTAAAAGTTTCATTGTAGGGCTCCTATGTAGGACACTTGAGTGTTATGGCAGTATTCATTCTGCCCTTTAATTTTCATTCCTAAGTAGTTCTGTCCTTAAGATGAGGGTTAAGACTGTGTTCTGAGAAGCCTGTGAAGTTGCATGGAACATGACTGCACAGCATGATCAGCTCTCTTTAAATCAGCTTTACAGTTTGCTGTTAATTGGAGCTTGTCTCACTCCAGTTCACTCAGCAGTTAAATGTAAATGGTTTGAAAACAGTCTTAGCTTTTAAAGCACACAGGATGATAAACTACATATGCTTCACTCTCAGGTTCCACACAGACCTCTTTCATCTTGATTTTTTGTTTGTGTAAGGACTTATATATTTAGTTATTTATTCATTTGTAATGCTACATGGATTTTCTGGCATTTGCAAAATTCCATTTGTCTGTAGTTGATAGATCTTTTTTTTATTATTATTTGATTGACAGGAGTCTGACCCAATCCAGTGCCTCTGTGTGTGGATCCTGACTTCTGTAGAAGATGATATCACCTTGGAAGCCACTGCCCACATCAAAGAGAGTCTGAGGCATCATGTGTGGAATGTTCATGACCTGTCAATGATATGGAAAACCCTCCTCAAGAAGTCCAAAATTAGACCTCTTATTCGTGGTTTCCAGTTGTTTCAGAGGGTAAGCCCCCTCTAATTTGAAATTAATACAACATAAATTGTGCTTTCCATCGGTAAAAGACTGAGTGACTGCAGACACGTTTATGTTTCTGTCCTCAGAAGAAGGTTTACGTTTCTGTCCTCGGTTTCATCTCCATTTTTTGTTCTTATCTTGAGAAAGATTTTTCAATATAAATTCTGATGTGGACCAACCTCTGCCCACAGTATGACCATTATAAGAAAAGTGCCAAAGTGCTTGTCCTAAAGATGTTGAGCTTGTGATTTTCTTGTGTCTCTTCTTTTCATTCTTTATTCATGTGAAAATGTTGAATTAACTTCACATTGTTTGGCCATGAGTTAAAAATTCTAGTTTTGTTATGAGACATTGTGAATCATTTCTGAAACTTTCCTCATTTTCTGTGAAAGGAATCTCCTTTAATCCATATGCTGCACATGTACGAGCTTTGCTATGATTACAAGAACTACCAGGAGGCCAAGAACAAGCTGGTGGAGTTCCAGAAATGTCTACTCAATGTAAGCTCAATCTGTCTTCAAACCCAATTTCAGTGTCCTTTCAGGGATTTTATAACTGACCAGCAATCATGAAACCTACAGCACGAATCATTACCTTATTTGAATTCCACCACTGATCACTGACGTGATTGGTCACTGAAGCAACACAGGGGTATTTGATGATTTATGCTGTTGCCAGTGACTTTTGCTTAAATATTTTGGGCTTGTCAGGGTAGTTTAAGTCAGAGGTGTTTTCTGTGAGGGGAAATCCATTACAGTCATTTGTCAGTTTAGAGGAAGTCAAAGTCCTATAAGAGTGACCTTGGCTCCCCATCTGAGGAGGATGTGGTCAGGATGAATTTGCCATCTGGATATTCAAGTACAGGTCAATTTATGGCCCATGTCACAGTCCAGATTCTGCATCCCTAAGCAGTGACCTTGGGTGTCTGAGACAGCATTGCAGTTCTGTCACTGTCTGTCACTAAGCCTCACAGGCAAAAATGTAAATAGTTTTTTTGCAGGCCTGTTTCAGTAAGGATAGATGGTCTACTGCGCCATAAGACAAAGTATAAAATTGTCTTTGGAGGACTTTGCCCCTGTTCATTCATCTCTGATGCCTTTTGTAAACACTTAGTTTGAATGAGATTTGGATAAAATAGTGATTCCACATCGCTGAGTGTTGAGAAGGGGTGTTATTTGCCAACTGGCATTTTGAATTAGATTAGGTCTAAAAATGTCAGTTCTTAATTTGCAAAGTTTAATGAATAATTCTATTATTTGTCTTGTGTAATTAATTAAATTCCATGCTGGAGAAGCATGCTGTGTTAAAACAGCAGAACAGATATCCCTCTCCTAAGTATTACGATTATAAAACAAATCTTTGTGCACTGATTATAAAACTAATATATAACTTGCTCTTTGTAACATAAAGGAGTAACTGATTACATCTTTCAAGAAGAAAGACATTTCATCTAATATTTCAGTATGTTTTATGCTTTCTGGCTCCATAATCATCGCACACTTTCTCACTCACTCTCTTTCTTACTTTCTCTCAGTTGAGAAACAGTGGCGTACCAGCCGCAGAGTTTATCTCAGTGCAATGGGTGGAGTGTCAAGCCTCAGTGCTCCTGTTGACCATGATGCAGCAGTGTGGCACACAGTATGAGCTACGCAGGCTACTGCAGCTGTTGGCAGATATGGAGCGATTTCTCAAGTCCAGCGGTAAGAGATACAGAGACATGGTGCTAGACTGACTGTGTCATCGCAATATCAACATGATGGACACTGGACTGGCTCCATCTCTTGATACAGTTATAGTAAACCATGTCAACTGATTCACAGCTAATTTTAAAAGTGCATTTAAAGTGATTAGCTTCTTTAACAGTTGTAAATACAGATATGGTGAATCATCCAGGTAATAAAGGGAATACCCCATGGTAGTCGTGTTTTTTAGGGACTTGAAACAGGCTAATGATGTTTAAATAAAGATGACACAGATACAGACACTCATTTCTCAACTTAGTAATGATAAATTCTCAACACTTTGTTCATCTGAGATATTTTCACAAATAATGAGATATGTTGCCCAGAGAGAGGTGGTAGCATTGGTTTTTGTTAAAGGATTATAACGGGTCTTGTACTGGGTTTGCTTTCTTTCTTTCCTTCTTTATTTCTTTCTTTCTCTCTCTCTCTTTCTCTTTCTCTGTCTCTCTCGCTGTCTTCCACTCAGGGCCAGATTTTAAGAAGCTTAGTCTCCTGAGTCAGATTCTTCAGGACACTTCTGTGTGTCTTTCTCCATGCCTGCTGGAGAACTACTCCACCGCTGTCCTGCAGGTGGAGTGCCAGAACATGTTAGAGCAGCTGCAGGACCTTGGTCTCTACAGTCATGCCAGGCAGGTGGCCGAGTTGGCAGACCTACCCATCGACAGCCTCATTGTTAATGAGGTAAGCAACCTTCCTTGTGATTTAGTACAACTACTGTGGATATTACAACAAGAATTGTCACAAAGCACATTTCAAGTTCAAGTAATCCTCGGCCTCGCCGACCAGTGTGCAAACCTGAGGTGATGGTTACCTCAAAACTGTCCTACTCAAAGCTGTTGTTTTAGTGAGGTAACATGTGACATTCTGGATACTTGCATTCTGTCTGTCTCTCTCCTGAAGCTTGTTCAAGAGCTGTGTACGGTGAGGTCCAAGCGCCAGTGGGAGAGGAAGGAGACACGCGTGGCCTTCTGGAGAAAGTGCCATGAGCAATTCCAGATTAACCATACCGGCAAGGAAGCTGCCTACGAATTCTTCCTATCCCAAACCAAGGCCTTAGATCAGGAAAAGCAGGGACAGGAAAAGGAGCTGCTCCCCCTGCAAGAGCGCTGTTTACTCCTGGGTCTGGCTGGTCACTGGCTCTCTAACGTAGATCCTCCTCCCCTGGACCGTCTGGCCACACTGGAGCGAAGTCAGTGGACCTGCCGCATGCACTTACAGGTCCACCAAGCTGCCATGGAGAAGGAAAGCCTGTTTGCCGTGGCAACCCCAGCTGGCACTGCTCCTGAGGATTCATTTGAAGCTATCCTCAAAGAGTTTTCCTTCTCCAAAATGCCTGCTCTGGAGGACCCAGTGCACCTGACCCTGGAGGCCTTGGCAGCCTCAGAGGAAGAGGAGGCCTCTCAGCTGGACGCAGAGGAGAAGAGTGCCCTGGTTATATTGGTGGGTCGACTGCTTGACGAGGGTAGCATCCACGAGGCTAGCCGTGTGTGCCGGTATTTTAGGCTGTGGCACCGGGACCTGTTGTTGGTGCTGAAGTGCCGGGGACTGGCGTTTGGGGAGTTGCAGCCTGGCCAGCAAGACCTGCCCAGTCCTGATGGCTGGCCCAGGAGGAGCTTCCCCAGCTGTGAGTTCTGTCCTTTATAAAGACAAGATAAACTGGGGCATAGAACCCAAGATTAACTTACAATTCACAAATTAATAATGAAAAAAGTAATAATAATGACATGCAGAAATGATGTCTGTAAGTCAAGCCCTGTGCACCCTGTAAACACATCCATTGTAAACACATACATCACTATATGTAAACACATACATTGGAAATATTCATTCATTCATTCATCCCTTTCAAGTGGAACAGTGGAAATGTTTGTTGATTTAACTGTCATGCTCTGAGTTACATCGTGAACTGTTCATTTTGAATTTTGAGATTAACTGCAATAAGATGCTCTCTTATTCATGTAGATACTCCATTAATCACGTAGCCTGCTGGGCCCAGAACAACACAGATAACTTCCTAGCAGCCAGACTATCCTCCAATGTTCATCTTAAGTGTAAACAAGTATAAAAAGAACTTCTCCGGTCATCTTACAATATTAATGCCTCACTCTCTATAGCATCCAGCTGTGGGAGTTTGTCGTCCTTTGTGGTGGTGGCCTCTCCAGAAGACCAGGTGATCACACAGCTGCAGATGCTGGTTGATGAGTGTTGCCATGGCAAGAGCTACTGCAAACAGGTTTTGAGCCTGTACGAGCTCTCCAAGGTATGCCTTGTGCTACAAATACAAGAGCAGTTTGTAAAGCTAAATCATGTTGTGCCAGTGTCGTTGTAAATCGAGAGCATGATATTTTTAGCGATAATGCTAGCTAACCCGTGCTCTGTGTTGCAGGAGCTGGAGTGCTCGTACAGTGAAATAGCTGCTGAGGAGCCTGAAGCAGTGCTACGTAAAGTGCTGTTGTCCCAGCAGCCTGAGCGTTATAAGAAAGCCCAGGCTTTCATTAGTGTTCAGGGCCTGCAGCCTCAGAACGTGGCCCAGCTCGTGTCCTCGGCTGTGGTGCATGACCTGCTCGCTGCCTCTCAGGAAGGCGAGCCAGGTAACGGAAGAACCTCTCCCACACACCTCTAACGGATAGTTTCAGAACACTTCAGATGAGTGTCAGCTGAACAGAGGACTCTCAGAAATCATTGGGCTAATAGTCACTAAACTTTGCGTGCGTTTGTGGAGTTTATTGGTGACAGCATTCTTGATTAGATCTACATCATTTATTTATACTAGGTAATATCCAAATAACAATTCATGTGTCAGTGTGACTACCTAGGTCAGGGGATGTTTGACCCAGTTTAAAAAATTCGTACCAGAAAAGGCCATCCAAAATTCCTTCAGTTTGACATGTATAACGTTCCAGAAATTGGTCAGCTTTGCATTGACACACATCATACAATGATGCTAAGCACATTTGTCAGTTGTCAGTGAGTCCCCTTTTTTAAACAGATAGAAGTTAAACTTTATATGATATTTATTTCATATTAAGTGCTGTTTCATATTTACATCCAAGTTACAGTACACTAACCGTGGTGTCTTGCAATAAGGAATTATAATGGAGAATACAGCCACTTTAAAGGTGTCTTAACCTGCCATTACAAAGTGCCCTGAAATAGGAGGCTGTTGTGTAAAATATGATAATATAAAAAAAAAAACATGGGAGGTTTAGTTTTAGCTTGTGTTGTTTGTCTAATGATCTTTGGTTGACTAATCATTTCAAGCGGTTCTCACTGCAGCAGAGAGGCGCATGTTCAACCCAGCGGATGGGAAAGATGCCTTCCTGCAGCTGGCAAAGCTGTGCGGTGACCCCAACCTAGTGGGCATCAAACTCCTTGACAGCATCCCCGCTGTGCCTGTGTCAGAACTGGCCTGCAGTAAGTCTCTCCATTCTCTAACTGCCACAAAGTCATTGACCTGGCAATGGACCCCGCCTCAAACCACAGCGTGTCTGATTATGCTGTCTTTCAAAGTCTTAAACACAGTGCCCGGCACTGACTGTGCCAGCGAGACGTGTTTTTGGCAGCGGCTTTGTTTTGCTTTCTCATGAAATTCAGAACAGTTTCTCTAGGCTGAACATGCAACCAGTCATGTGTTGAAGCTCTAACTGTCTTTTTGTGCTCTCTTCTCTTCTCTTCCTGTCTTTCACTCCAGCTGTGGAGATCCTCATCTTGGCCCATGACTGTTTCAGTCTGACCTGTAATATGGAGGGAATTGTTCGTGTTCTACAAGCTGCACGTCATCTCAGTCACACACATCTAAACCACAGCGAGCACTATAGCCTGTTGGTGAGCACTGATCTCACACACTGTGAAAGAGCCCTTTTCAACTGTTTAAGTTTATTGTAGGCAAGGTTTCAAGTCCTCATACTCATGAATCATCTCAGCCTTTCCACACATGTGTAGCAGTTTAATCAGCTATGATTGTAGAGAAAGAGAGTAGATATATACAACAGTTATGGACACTTGAGCAGTGGTTTTATGCAAAGTACTAAAGTTTTATGTTTTTCATTGCCCTTGTTTTTCTTAGCAGCAGCTAGCACAAGCATAGGCATATTACTTGGTAAACAATATCCTCAACAGTGATTAGCCTTATAATCCATAGCCTGATAATGTTTTGAACTGAAATTCGCTAGGACAGTGCAGTTTTCATTTGGATAAGTTTGACTGACTCTGATTTTGCTTTTGCTTTTGCTTGTATTTTACTACATTCTGTATCCTTAGGTGCGACTCTTAACTGGTATTGGCAGATACAATGACATGACATACATCTTTGACCTTCTGAATAAGAACCACCGTTTTGAAATGCTCCTAAGGAAGAAAGTGGAGTCGGTAAGTGAGCAGAGAGAGCATTACACAGCCCTAAAACTAATGCACAGATATCTTATGTGTTCCTAACACAAAACTCACTGAATGTAATTTGTCTCTTTACCTTACCTGTGATTATGTATATATAGGAGTCAGTGTCTGTGTACATCATGACATTGTCTGTTTTGTGTGTGTGTGTGTGTGTGTGTGTGTGTGTGTGTGTGTGTGTGTGTGTGTCGTAGAACACAAGACTGAAGACTGCCCTGCTTGACTACATTAAACGCTGTTTGCCAGGGGATAGTGAGAAGCACAACATGGTGGCTCTGTGTTTCAGTATGTGCCGTGAAATTGGAGAGAACCATGAAGGAGCTGCACGAGCTCAGCTCAAAATCATTGAGTCCCAGGAATGGAGTGAGTAGTGATTTGGCTCTTTTAAAGCAAAATGGTTGTGTAACTAGTTTGTTTTGTAATAAAATTAGGCATGTTTGTTGTATTGTTGTATGCTGAATTGTTTCTTGTTACTGTTCTTCAAACCTGCCTATTCATGCCAAGTGAAATTAGGAGGTTAGAATTTTTTTTTTCACTCATCCAGGTTTGTTTTCTGTGCCGGTTATGAAGTAGTTAAGTCTATCCAAGACATGATAATTGTTTTCATTTGTTTCATTCAGAGAACTGTTTGTGAGGATAGCGTTAGTGTTTTATAGTGAAAATTGATTGCTATATTAACATGTGTGCAGATAAAACTGGCCAAATTATTTGACGAAATAAACAAAGTGTGGTACTACCATAAGACCATAAAAAGGACATTGTGAATGCATAGCAAGCTGCGTGACTGTTTGCATCAGTGTAAATGCAATGTAGTAATGTAATGGTCACATATGAATGTAAGCATTTATGAATCTAATTAGTAGAGAGGTAAACAGTAGAAATATGGCAGTTTATCAAAATGTCAGGATAGAAACGTGAATAGTGATATGATAGTGATAACAAAAACCAAGGAATCCTACTACATGCAAATGGATGCTAAAAATAATACCTAGGCTCTTGGTGCAGAACTAACAGTGTGCAAAATCAGATAAGTTAAAACTTTATTTATCCTGGAGGAAATTTTTATGTCACAGTAATGGTATTTCTCTGTAATTAAGAGTTCCTGTTTTCCCAAAACAGAAGTGACCCATGAACTTAAGAGTGCTTTGATGAAGGTTCTGACACTACTGAAAGATGCTGCAGAAAGCTATTCTAAGGTATAGTTTTATTTCCCCCTCCAAGACTGACTGGATATCATTACGTTATGGGGGTTTTTTTGGTTTTTTTTTTTTTGTGAAATTCAAACTGTTTGTTTACAAATCATCCTTAGGATTCCTGTGTGCGACAGGCTGTGAGATGTGTGAAAATGGCCAAACTTGTCACCCTTCAGCTTCACCTTCTGAACCATGGGCAGGACCGTCGTGTCATCAACCTGAACCCTACTGAACTGATGGATGCCATTATGGCTCTGCCTCGCTGTTACCAGGTACATGATACATAAAATGGTCAAGAATGGTGGTGCACATGGTTTTTGTATAGCGAATGAATGAAAGTCTAATGCATACCACAAAACAGGGCTTCCACGGGTCACGGAATTTCTGAAATATCATGGAATTTTGAAAAGTCTATTCTAGGCATGGAAAGTCAGGGGATTTGATCAATTTGCAGGCCACATCATGGAATATCAGGGAATTTTGTTTGTAGCATGTTTACATTTGAGTTGCCATTTATCAAAATGTAATATTTCCCATGCAGTTTTTTCTTTATCGGGTTATTTCACGTTTCCCATATTGTGTGAGTGGTTGTTATGGTTATTTGATTTTTTAGCGCCCATTTATCCCCTTCCTGCTTGTGGTTTTTTTTTTTCTGCTTGACACAAAGGCAGCCTGTTTTTCCAGTCATCATAGGTCATGGAAATTCAGCTTTTTAGTCAGTGGAAGTCAGGGAAAAGTGAGGGAATTCGACATTTGACTTAGAGAGGGAACCCTGACAAAAGAAATCCTTTTGCACTTTCCCGGAAGCATGTGAATGCCATTACATACTATAAATATGTGGGGGTTTTTGTTAGGTTTTTTTTTAGTTCTTACAGCAAGTCTGCCTCCATAAGCTCCCAAAAGTTGTTTACTGTGAACATGAGAGTAACCTGGCAATTCTTTTGAATCTTTAAATGGCATAGCGCTGAACTAATTGAATTAAAACGGACTGAAGCATGCTTCTTAAACCATTCTATAGCTTTTAGTGAGCTTCTTCCCTGACTTGTTTTTTTTATTTTCCTCTTAGTCTTTTGTTGTAGCAGAGGCATATGATTACAGTCCAGACTGGGCAAAGGTGCTTTATCAGAAAGTCATCGTGGAAGGAGACTTCACCTACCTAGACGAGTTTAAACTACATAAACCTCTACCTGCCAGCTTGTTTGAAGACATATCCAAAAAGTACGTCCACAACAGTTTTACCTCATGAAAGTTCATTTGTGTCTCAGTGGATAAATGTTGAAATGGTGTTTTTTCAGGGATGTATCGTGAATTGACATCTACAATTTTAAATTTAATTTAACAGATATATTTTGTTGACAACGGTTAATGAATAGCACAAACTTTAGAAGTAACAAGAACCTCTTAACTTCTCTGCCCCCTACATCATAACAGTAAAATTGATGGTTAAATTGATTTGTGCTGCAGCACTGCTATTCCTGCTAATATTTAATTGTTTTTGTACATCTTAAAATTAATCTGTATGCTTCCTACCCAGAGTGACACAAGGTAAGCCTGCTCCCAACGTCAGTCCAAATCTGAAGAAGCTCCTCCAGCACTGTGAAGATGTCTACACCCACTACAAACTGGCTTATGAGCACAAGTTTTTTGATGTGGCCAACATGCTTCTGCAGGACAGTTACCTTAGTGACCGTTTGGGAAGCTAAATGGAATATTAATCAAGTAGTTGTCAACTGTCTCAGATTTTTTGATCATCTGTTGTTTATATGTAAAAAGAAATGATATATAAACTACATTAAAACTGATATTCATTGTAAAAACTAATTTTGTTGGACTTTTTTTTTGTTTTGTTTTTTAGGTTCTTGTACTTTATGACTGAGTGCAGTCAGCTCAGGGTCAAATACATACTGTATTTGATGTATCTAAATGACAAGACACTGTCCCCATACTTTTTTTATGCTGACCTTTCCCATGCTGTCTACATTTGGAGCTACAATTTAGGAAGAATTTAATGAGAGGTGAACCCACATAAATTCACATAACCCTAATCACAATGCTCTCTTATATGTAGTTCATACTGATATGAAATATATAGAGAGAGGACATTAGGTAATGGAGCTCTTACAGTACCTGAACAAAAGCAGTCAATCAAATAGGTATCCAGTTGTACCTGAAGCTGAGAACTTCAAGGAAAAAGAAGACCAAGGTTGGCCCATTGATTCGTCCGGTACAGAGGACTGCAATGTGGTAAATGGCCACTAGATGCTGTTCTTTCTATGATGTACATTAAGAGTGATTTTCTAACAAATGTGATTTCAAAACCCAAGGGTGTGAAACAAGATTTCATATCAATCATTCTTGTATGTTGGTCTGATGATTCTGGTGAAAATGTGCATTTTTGTGAAGACGCTCCAGGGTGATGGTTTGTGTAGATGACTGATGGGGTAAATATAGTGTGCGTTTCCACAGCATTGTGAGAATTACTGTTTGCTCGTTCTTTTAAGCTGGCGGGCAATGTATTTTGCATGGAGCCCTCCAATGGCACTCTTTTTAACTGTGACAAGAATACCCATGGTAAGCTTCAAAATACAAAGGAACAAAATTGTGTGTGTGTGTGTAGGGGGGGGGATTAAAAGATTCAGGCACCCATGACATGTTAAGGGAATTAAGTCTTGTTTATCTGGTGCCTAAACCAACTTGCCCACTATACTAACTATAAAACAGTTGCCTAGTAACATTGGGGCGTTCTTAGCCCGATTCAGCCTTGCTTTCCTTTGGTTGGTGTTTTTGTGGAAGCCCACTGACTGTAAAGTAGTGGTGGAATAAAACACTACAATAGGAAATGGTGACCAATTGCCATCAGACAATACAGTCTGTAACCTAACCAATAATACTCTTTTTTTCCCCCCCATTGCTTTCTAACCGGATAGATTTTGTGGCTCCTAATATGTGAGCTTTACTGATTGAACGTTTTTGACGTAAATTGAAATAATGAAGATAGCAAGACAAATTCAATATTTTCCTTTTATACAAAGTTTTGCTTTGACTACATCCATTAAGTAAAACCATGAAAGATGGCCTAGAAAGCAGTTTACATGCTGAAAGGTTGTTCTCAATTTGTCTCCGTCTGCTCTGTCAGGATTTTAACACTGGTTTCAGCCAGTTGCTGACACATCTGATTGCATGAGGCATGGTGTTCATAATCAGACACCACGATACAACCTCAACTGATTTTCATAAACTCTTGGTGTTTTAGTACTTGGCCATGACAGAAATGTTTCAGACACATGGCTGTTGGAATTGAGTAAGAATCAGTTAGAGCATAACTAATAAACTCTATCTCATCTAGTGAGCTTTTTTGCCTTTGAATCGTGCTTCAGCATTGATTCTGCATTTGAAGCAGGTGTTGCGAACAAATCACATGTTTTTGCACAGAAAATCCTTTACTGTAATCATTTGGATTCACCAAAAAGATTATTGTCAGATTCAATGTCTGCGTTACTCCTGCCGTTTCATGTTAGAGGATGAATTCTCCTGGTTCTCTAGTGTTCCGTTTAGTAATGAGAAGTAAAAATCTGGAACACCCGTTTCCTTGGGAGGGCAAACATTCTGTTTGCTTTTCTTTTAGTTTTCAGCCAATTATTTGCCTTTTCCTACGGAAAAATGACCGTTTGTGATACGCACTCTCCATCGTGTGTGGGAAAACCACCTCTCTATTTATCCACACTTTAAAAACTGTGAACGAACCTTAGGATTGTCTCCACGTCAGCAGAGGCGCAATTTGGCTATTGAATGCCACGCGGGGCGACAGAGATCCCCATGGATACAAAGCATCATGCAAGCGCAGCACGAGAGTGGCTGTCACAAACATGTGGGTTTAACCGATTCCCATCTTCAAATCAGGGGTATCGCGTAGGGAGCGGCAAGCGGGCAAAGTACCCTCTAGCACAAATATTGATAACGCGCTTTAAACCTGCGATTCCAAGTGATTTTAACCTGTGCTTCACGGCGTGTGTGCTGACTTTACATTGTTATTTGAAAGTAACCTTTCAGGCGGTGGATTTCAATCGGACAGATTTTTAATTTTCTTGCCTGAAGTTTCAGTACGATGGGGTCTCCGAATTTTAGCCTTCTTTTGATAACCGCAGCCTTCCTGGTCAAAGGTATGTTCTAAAAATATTTGATATTTCCATTGATTATTCAGCTCTTTACTTGTTGTGGACCCCATTAATTACAACTGCATGATCCCTTCTGGAGAATCAGATGTGTTATACTGAATAGAAGTCACATTTTTTGATGATTTTTAATGGGGGTTTTTTTCATTTGATCTCATCATTTGAATGTGTTTTGCCTATTAATTTCAGTTTAATGGTTTTGTCTATTTTCGATGACTGTCCGTGACGATTATTTCGAAATTCGGGAAGTAGTTTTGAGATTTTACTCATTACTTAGTGAGTCACAAGCACATTAACGTAATCTAATGGATTACTGTTTTAAATATACATTTCGCAGGTGAAAACATGGAGTGAAATGGACAAAGCTTTATTACATTCATTGGCATATTTTATTGGAAAACGTTTGTTTAGAAATGTTAATTCTTTGAAAATAGTGTCAATAGACAAAGGACTTAAGAGTGAGGCAAATGCTGTGGTGCTGTAATGGTTAATGGTGTGTTGTGCTATGAGCGCTATTTTTGTGGCAAAATAAGTATGCTTCATTTGCATAGTTTACATACGAGAAACAGTGCTTTCCGGGGCAGGAAAATATTTTCAAGAAATTTCAACTTTTGGAAGAGGAGACAGGACAATAACTACTTCAAAATATATTAGTCGGTCGTGTTCGATGAACACAGTTTCTATATTTTGTCTGAATTCCCTTAATTATGGAGTGCCCATCTAGTGGATAATTAGAAAACAAAGGTTACACTTAATGCTGCTCCTAAACATATGGTTGGTGATTTTCAATGCTTTGAAGGAGATTCTAGTCTCTGGATGATCTTTTTTTCAGGCATTGTCCATAACATAGCGTAACTGTCAGTGAAACACTTCATCTGTGTTATCGAAGATAAAGGCTTTTGAACCTGCATGACTCCAGTTTCCCAATAATTCCCAGCCCCATCTCCATTCCATTTCCTCCCCGCTGGACAGTGTTGGTGAAATCACCTCCCTGGGGAGCTGTCACTGAGATTGAGTATAACTAAGTAAATTAGGGCTGTCCAAAAAATAAATAAATAAATAAATTTGGGGGGGGGGGGGGCAACTTAATCTTCTGAAGGCTCTCTCTGAAGATCAATGAAAACAAGTTTTACCTCTGAAACCTTTTTAGTCCCATACTCTGAGTCATAAAAACAAGGAATGGATTCCATTTTTTTTTTTCAGTCTTTTGACCGAGTCTGATAACCACATGATCACGGCCCGGCCTTACAGTGTAGCAACATACGATGTGACTCTTATATAGTTGAACAGGGCACTCTCTGGGTCTTTCAGACATTTTAACAGTTTGTAACTCAAGGACAGTGATAATGTGTACTTCAGAGAAGTGGTGGTCGATTGAAGGTAGCGGAATGAGCTTAGGGGAACGTAGGTGTTTGTGAAAAGCCAAGTGGAGGTAGCGTGGTTGATTAGATTCCGCGATCAATAAACTGGCGTCCGGATGGGCTGCTCAGGCAGTTCCCTCTCTGATTTGTAAGCGCTCACTTTTTCTCTTACTCCCCCACCAAATTTGAAACACTGTCCCAATGAGACTCTGTTCAGTGAGTATATTTACATTCCTGTGGGTTTTTTTTTTTCTTTTTTCATTTGTTAAATCTTTGATAGGCAAGCTTTCATATGCCAGACATAGGCTTGAGTATTTAACTGTATACATTTTAGGTTTCCCCAGACTCCTCCTGTTTCACCATGTGAAACAGGACTCATTCTATTAAAAACCATCCACTCTCATTGTTTTAAGCTACGTAGCTCCGATGAGATAAAGCACTTGGCTAACGAAGCAGTGAAGCCCTCCAACTCTCAAGTGTTTAATTACATTAAAATACATATGATTGGTTAATGATGATAAATATGAACCTGAAATAATTCATCACTGCATTTTGGAAAACCACATCAAAAATTGGAAGATCTAGGTCCAGTGAATATTTTAAGCACTGAACTGGCAATAGTGTACTTTAAAGGTTTAATCATTGTATCCATTTTAAAGTACCTTTAAGCATTCAGAATTCAGCTGCATTCTCTGCCCTGTGGCATGTCTGCAACATAAGTAAATGTTTTACATCTATGTAGTTAAAATGAAGATGCCTCAGTTTGGAATAGTACAAACGTTTTCTGCTCAGTGGTGCTGTGTATTTTGACATATGTAGTGAGAATGATGGTTTCCTTTAATACAACATAACAATAATTTTGTATGTACCTTTTTTCCTCAGTGTCTCTGCAAGGAGAGCACCAGCGCAGGCTTTATAATGATCTGATGAAGAGCTACAACCCTCTGGAGCGTCCCGTCTACAACGACTCCCACTCCCTTACAGTACACTTCAGCTTCAGTCTCATGCAGATCATGGACGTGGTAATTCAGGCTCTGATGCTCACACATGTCCACATAAAGCATTTTGCATGATACCCTTACACTTAATACATGCAATGACATTATATACCACTCGGTATACTGTCCGTACTGAAACACATATATGGCAAACAATTATCAGTGTTATAAAAAGCACATTCTTGCCTAAGAGTCTCCAGTAAAGCTTTGTTAAAGCATTATCAAAGGTGTAGTCTAACTCCATAGCCACTAGATATCTCAAACAAATGCAAGTCCTATTGAAACAGGTTATCAGTTGTGTTTTAAAACACACAAGTTTGATGAATTTGTGATCAAAATGCCATGGCAGCATTGTATGGCCCTGAACCAAATGACAGCTATTCAGAACTGAGGAGACAGACCTGAAGTGGAGACAAAAATATGGCAGCACCCACCTATTCAAGGCTACTGTTAGCCGCAGAGCGATCACTGTAACATATGGATCTGACACTGAGACTGTCAAATCAGGAGGGAGATGAAAGTACAAGCCAGGAGTGCCATGTGTTCAGCGTGAGCCCTGCTGTAGTGGATAGGATATCTTGTCTTATTAATGCAAAATACAGAAAAATGTACAGTAGCTGTACGTATTCATCATGTCTGATGAGCAGACTTTGAGCTCCTGCCAACACGTCACAGCAAGAGTATATTATTAACTCAGCTTTAATCTATACTAACTACACACACACACACACACATACACAGAGTGTATACTGTGTATATTTACAATGTATTCTCTCACTCTGTCAGGAAAATACTCCCATAAATATTTTCATTTGTTACCAGAGCCACATATTCTATTTGAAAACATCTGTTTTACAGTTTTACTACAGCCATATGTATTGTTATACCAAGTTATACCATTGAGTTATACCAAGATATTGACATTGAGTTTTATTTCCAATGCTGCAAAATAGGTGTATACAAATGACTGAGCGATATTTGATCCAATTTTGAAAGATGTCTTAATTAAACTTTAAATTCAAGATAACTTTCCTCATAGAGCTCATGGTACTTAGAGTTCGCTCCCCGAGTGGTACAGACACACAGTTCACTCAGAGGCCTTGTCTTCTACATGATAAATGCTCTCTGTTCTAACACACAGATACATTGTTGCAGCATATAGTATTTAAGCAAGTACAGATCCCTATTATATGAATACATCATGACGATAGTCTTGAGGCATTTTGCTTCTAATAGTTACAGCTATAAAGGTCAAGAAGTAGTACTTTATTGTCTCTGTGGGGAAATTTGTCCTCTGCATTTAGCCCATCCTGTATATACACTAGGAGCAGTGGGCAGCTGTGTGTAGCGTCCGGGGAAAACAAAGTGATATTTTTTTCCACACCACTAACCTAAGTATTGGATTATGTTCATATTTACTCTTGTAAATATTAACATCCTCTTTAAGTATTTAGCCTTTTCTTTAAGTAGTTAACATTGCAAATTATGTCACTGGTTCACGTTGATAAAATTAAACAGATTTACAATTTACAGTTAATTCCACTTGGGCACAATTCACTTCATTAACTCTTTATTATCCCCAAAGGGAAACTGTGTGCAAACAGCGTGTGCAAACACTGTGTGCACATTAAAACAAAGGAGGTATTCAAAGGCACTCAAATTGGGAAAACAGATAATAATTTGATCCAAGCCAAAGAGAATGACCACAGAAACACCTGCTAGTACTATTTGCCTCTGACACTCATTTGTGGAGCTTGGACATGGTTGCACTATTTTCTCCTCCTCTGTTGTGTCTTGAATGTTATTTCTGCGGATTTATTTTGTCTGTGGAGCTCAGCTGTGTTTGGTATCACTCATTGGAATAAATGACAAATTCACACATGCATGCATATCCGTCTGAAGCAGAAGCAGAAGCAATTAGACACAATTCACCAACCATGAAGTTCCTTTTCCATACCGCCATACACCAGGATCATGTTTTTTGGATGGCAAATCTCCTGACAGATTAAACAAGACACCATGCAAAATTTGCTAATCCCTTATTTTGCTGTATTGTAAATTTCATTTTGTGTATTTTTTCATTTCTGCATGTAAGTGTTTGAAAACATTTTTTTTTTTTAAATGCATTTGTCCCTAAATGAACAGAGCTTATTTGAAACAGCTTTTCCATATTTTAAAACAATGACATGTCCTCTGGTTTATATTTTTTGTCAAGGCTCATTTGTAAGAGTGAAGCTCTTTATCTGACTGACCAGCAACTGTTTTGAGAGGGTGTAGATTAGTTAGCACCTGTGCCCTATTGGACCCACATGACAGAGTCACCACAAACCAAAAAGCAAAGGACCATGTCATTCTGAATTTAATTGCTCTGATGTAGAGTCACAGTTTACCTCAGATTACCCAAACCTATTGGCTGAGTTGAGATTATCTTCTCTTCTTCTTATTTCACTCTGTTTGAATATCTGACACATTTTGGAAGTAAAAGGAGAGTGCATTTTCAATTCAGAAAACATCTTTAATGAACTTGTGCTTTTTTTGCAACAACAAATGTATGTTTGCCATTTTTTTCTTTTTTTTTTTTTAGGTTTTCAGGCTTAATCTTTTAACAGGGCAAGGCCTAAAACATAAGATGGCCTGTTTCAGTGTTTTTGATTGTTTGCTGATTTCATAGCTCTGTGTGATTCATCAGGCACACAGATTTCAAATGTGATACCTCTGTTTGATCAGGAATGTTTTTTTATCAGACTTTATAATTACGCCTCAGACCTTTTTGTAAATTGTCAGTCTGACCCAATTTTTGTGTTTTGACAGGATGAAAAGAATCAAGTTCTGACAACTAACATCTGGTTACAGCTGGTAAGTTTTTTTTTCAATTGTTCAAATGAGCGCCTGTCATCAGATGCAAGACAATATGGGTTCTTTCAAACCATTTCACCTGCTGCAAACCATTTCACCTGCTCTCACTTCATACCTCTACTCTTCTAAAATTAATTTGATGCACTAGCAAACTCAGAGCTTATATACAATTTTAAAAAAATAGATTCTGGGCAATTTTGCAAATACTTGGTTTGTAAAGAAAATGTGAAAACATGCTGTAGGCTTTAGATACAGTCTCTTTATTGGAGGAAACCAGAATACAACAGCGTTTGGTTCTCAAAAATTTTTGCACCTGTTTCTGCAGATTGCTTGCAACCAAGCACCGTCTAAAAATAAAAATGGATTGTCTGATGTTAAATATTGGAAGTCTGCCCTTAAGATCTGGTTTGTAACCAGATCTTCAATTGTGCACTTAAGATTAGCACTTTTTGATTACTTTGCCAGTGGCCTACCTCCTACCTGAGGTCAAAATGGCATCAGGAAAATGAAACCACACAAAGCCAGCACGGTGCAGACCAGGCTGAGACCGAGGGAACGAAATCTTAATGGACTGAGAGACAAAGGGTGAATTAAACCACTGCATACACGACAAACTTGTATGAAACGATCCATTTCTTTAAAAAAAAAAAAAAGACTTAACTAAATGAATTGTTGCTAAGATATCTTGTCATTTGGGGGATGAGGCAATGTGAATATACAAAAGCAGTCAAGAAAAAAAAATATATTCATGGAAAATGAAACCACAACACAAACACAAAAACCTTTTTATTTCTTTCCAACCTCCATCTGCATTTGAAAGACTCTGTCTGAGTTGTCTTTTATCAGTTCTCTATGTTGGCTTGAATACCTGAATGTGGGAGTCTTTGAAGAATTGTGATACTTTATCCTCTGAGAGCTTACACTGTCATAAGATGTGTCTTGTGTGAAATTGTACAACCCCTTGCTTTTGAGAGCACCTGCTTGCTTGCACAGTGTCAGTGACTTTGGCAAAAACACACACATTTTGTTTATAGCTGCAGTTATTAAATCCTTTTTGATACAGCAGCTCAAATTTAATTAAGCTCTTATCTGACCTCTTATTGGCTACAGTGAGAAATCCCAGCATTCCCATGTTCTTTTGAAAGTTTTGGTTTGAAAAAAATGTGATGGAGCACCTAATCCAGTTAATACCCTCTTCCCCTACCACAAATCACGCACACACACACACACACACACACACACACACCCAGTTGTTCTTTTGTGGAGGTTATTTTATCCCTAGAGGAATGACTTACCTTCCACAGCCCTTTTTGAATTTGCCCTCAGTCTAAAGTACCCCTTGTGCTTAATTTGCTTGGGAAATTTGCTCTGTAAATTGCCTCCCCATGTGCCCCAATGTTTTCTTAAGTGATCCGTTGAATCTTTTAGGTTTTGCACTTTTTAATTTGGAAAAGCTATCACATGGTGCCTTTAGCAGATACTGTGTTTCTCAAATGCCACCCTCAGTTTCTGCAGAAATTCACTTTCCATGTCATTGGAAGTGCTGATTTTTACTGCCCATCATGAAAGAGAGCACCTAGTAATGAACGAGAAAAGAAACAATGTTATTTATTTACACCTTTGTGTGAAATGTCTCAGTAAGAATAATTCACTGTCTTACTTTATCGCATGTAGTATTTCTTTCACTGTTGAGCACATTTATGTGTGGGAGTCGGCATTCAAACAAGCCCCTTAACAGTCAGATCCAGTGCTAGATGGAATATCACTGTAACTGGATTAAAAATGTTGAACCATACAGCCCACAAACATAAACACTGTCTTAATAATGGGTTTTTCTGCAGGGTATCAGTCTGCTTAAATGACCTATTTCCTGTGGGGATTCAATTTGGGTGACTCTCACTCTCTGAAAGATAGGCTCATTAGACATACCTGAGCAAATGCAGACCACACTAACAATGACGATGCCAGATGTCCATTATGTAATTACACTTGATATGAGACCAAATTGTGGTCCACTCTGGAGGGAGGCTCTGGACCTGGCTCTACAGACCAAATTGAATATATTGTGGGTAAAACAAGGTCATCTACGAGATTACTCTGTGATGTGGCTAACAGCAAGATTTTAATCTAATATTTGCATTTCCATTTGTAATGTGAACATACATGATGCAGAGCCACACCTATGTTATGTTACTGTATGTACTGAACTTCCCTGTTTCAAATCCCAAGTCTGAAATCAGTAGTAATAAACTTTATTTAGTCTTGCCTTGGATTTAGGTACTTATAGGTACAACAAAGACTGTGGGCTACCGCATTGAGTTTGGTGGATGCCCTTAGTGTAAAATAAATTTCCAGATGTTGTGTTTTTGTCTGTGGCAAATGACCTGCCATTCACCTTTTGTTTTCCCTCACAGTACTGGAATGATCACTACCTTCAGTGGAACCCTTCCGAATACCCCGGTGTGACTACCGTGCGTTTTCCAGCCAACCAGATCTGGAAACCTGATATCCTACTGTATAACAGGTAAACCTTTCATTATCATTGCATGGAGGCCTTGCTCAATGTCGCCATTTCCTGTCCTATCCTCTACTCCTCTGATCTAAGACACAGGGATATGTCAAACATAGCATCAACACTCCTTGACTGAATGTGTAGTTAAGTCAGTTGGTATAGTGTACGGATGGAAAAAATACCTGCTTCAGTATGCTTCATCAACTGAATCACTTCTCTTAAGATCTAGTTTCATAGTCCCTCATAGAGTGAGATGCTGGAACAAAACCACAGAGACATCATACCTAAAGTTTACACACATGTTCATGGTAACAGAGGAAGCTCAACAGAAATGTGGAAAGAGTAAATCAGATACTGCAGACAGATCTTAAAGGCATCGTTGGAAAACTTTGATGGTTTTGGTTCATTACATTGACATCAACTCTAAATACCTGTGTCATGTTCAACAACTAGAATCCTGAACTACTCTGTTTATAGACTTAAGCAGACAGCCTGACCGTTTCTAAATACATCATTAAACCATTTTGGACAGTTTGTCCAGAGGCTAGGCAGGCTGTGTGGCTGCATGCTTAATCATAAATTATAGATCAAACTCAGTTTAACAGAGAAGACCACTGAGACTTAGTACGTCGCTTTAGTGTTGAGCACAGGAATAGACTTATTACTCTGCTCTTTCTTTAACACATGCCTGTACTGGACTCTAGCTACCATTGTTACTCACTAATTACTTCATTACACTTTCCGTAATTATCATATATGGTACTGGTAAAAGATTTATTACTGTATTATAACACATTACCTTTTAAACTGGAATCCTCTGTAAAACAGATGACGTATGGAGAACATACAGAGGCTGTGTATAGTTTTTGCGCCACCAATACACAAAAATAGAACAAAGATGTTGACAGTCAATGCAATTAAATATTAATAATACTTTACATGTCTCTTACACACAGGAATTATTATATAATTACATGTCAGTAGATAAGGTCCAGCTGATTTCATTGTATTGACATATTTATGGAGTTTAGTGATCAGTTTTCAGAATGCTGATGGCTATTGATCAGTGTGATTTACTTAAGTGACTGGGAGCTGGGACCTATACAGTCTTAAATGAAATCGCATGTTTTACACAATGACACAGTGCTGGTCCATTTAACTTTTTGATTTTTTATAAAAATTTAACATGAGCTCACATTTTTCTATCTGTGGCTTTCTCGTAAAGTAGATGAGTAGACTGTTTGTCTGCTGTGTTTGAGTGCTTCTTTATGAAAATATGCTGTCCAGGACTGTCATTTATGTTCCTGTAAAAATGAGCGGTGTTAGATGGTAGAGTGTTAACACAGATGAATGGAGAAAGACGGTGAACGACGATATATCTGTGAGAGACGACGTCGCTCCTGATATGCCTGCCATTCTCGTGGCGCATCTGTTAGATGCCACTTCTTTATGTTTTCGGTACCAGAAGAAGCTGAGGTTGCTGTTAACGCCCTACCTCTTCAGAGAGGCGCTTCTGCATTTTCGTAGGTCTTTTGCGACGGCAGCCATGACATTATCATGTCTGCTGTGCTAAAATGAGTAAAGACAATATACCTTGCCTCGTTCCGCCACCAGCAACGGTACAACTTTGCCATAAAAATTTATGAGCTTGCTCTGCCTAAAAAGTTTAAATTGATGCGTTGGAGTGTGTGTTTTTAACCGCTAACAGTTGATCTGCTTCTTCGCAGCGCGGACGAGCGGTTTGACGCTACCTTTCACACAAATGTGCTCGTTAATTCATCTGGGTCCTGCCAATATTTGCCTCCAGGTGAGCTTGTGATGTCTGGTCCTCTCTCTGTCCCCTAGTAGAACCTTACCTCACCTTAATCTAATACCCTTATTCGACAGCCATTCAGTTTTAACTGCAAATTGGCTGATAGATTTACTGATTAAGGAAATGGACTCCTGATGACATGATTACTGACTTGCACTCGTCCTTTTAGCTTAAGACAAATTGTCAATAGGTCATTGCAACTTTCTCTGCCCTTGCATGAACAATATCAGTGTTTTGCACAGTCCAGCTCTCACTGACTTTAACAGCTGTTTTGCTGCTTTGCAATAGAAAAAAATCATTTGTTGGGAAAATTGCATAATTTGGTTGTTAAACTTAACAGAACTAATAAACACTCACCTTCCTTTGTGCACAGTCATCCGTAATTGCGCAAGGGTCTATAGCTGCACCTCCTGAACTCAGTGAAATAGAATCACAGCCCCTGAGAGATGCATCACTCCCTCTGCCCTTAAATCAGGTTTATGACCTTTAAGAATGTCATTAGAATGTGCATTGACTGATCTCAGAGTTATGACTGGGGGTTCGAGCTCAAACATACTAAATTGGAGTCGGATGTACCATCTTTGGTGTGAGTGCTCCACACACACACTGTGTATATAGAACAATCAGTATTTCTCTCATGAGCAAATTTCCTAAGAAGTACCAAATCTTTTGATTCTGGTTTCTTTATTTAAAAAAAACAAAAACAACAACAAAAAAACCCCCATGAAAAACGAGAAATTAATCTCTAGGTGCAGAACATCATCTGGTGGTTCCTGTGACGTCTGTGGGCAGCGCTCTCAGGGACTGATGATCTCTTTGGTACATGACAAGCTCTCTCTTTAGCTTTTGCATGACAGAACAGAAAAAGACAATGGGTCTTCACAAAAATCAATATTGACACAAATAATGGCAGCATGTGACACAAGTTCTCAAGGACAGTTGGTAGGTGAACATGCAAAATAGGAATATTCACAGCAGTCTCTCACTGGTCCTTCCCCCTTCCTAACAAGGAGTCATCCCCACAAAAGCTCAGGCGGTCCTTATTCCTTGGGGCAGTCATCCAGCAGAGATGGAATGGCTCTGCATATGAAGGAGGAGACAGGCGGGAAACAGTTTTGCAGGCGCTTAGTTATTGGAAACAAATTGGATTCTCAGACATTTGTCTTCTGCAGGGATTTGCTGAATGTAAATCGAAGTGCTCCCCTCCCATCCATCCTCTTGATCTGACTCACTCTCTCTCTGTCTGTCTACCTCTCTCTCTCTCTCTCTCTTTCTCTCTCTTTCTCTCTCTGTCTCTCCCTCTCTCTCTCTGTCTCTCTCTCTCTCTCTCTCCCTCTCTCTCTCTCTCTCTCTCTCTCTCTCTCTCTCTCTCTCTCTCTCTCTCTCTCCCTCTCTCTCTCTCTCTCTCTCTCTCTCTCTCTCTCTCTATCTCCCCGTCTTCTGCTTCCTGATTCATTCCCTCAGCATTTTGATACAAAAGCAGGCAAAAGAAATGGTGTCTTTCACCGTTGTTCATCAATATTCTACATGAGCTTCAAATTACAACCCACTGTATTTGGTCAAAGGTCATGTTTTTCTCCACACCCTTTTCAGGGATCTTCAAGAGCACCTGTTACATCGATGTGCGTTGGTTTCCTTTTGATGTCCAGCGTTGTGACCTCAAGTTTGGCTCTTGGACCTATGGCGGTTGGTCTCTTGACCTGCAGATGATGGAGGCAGATATCACTGGCTACATCGCTAATGGAGAATGGGACCTTGTTGGTATGACCAAATCCAATAGTTCTCCAGGGGAAGACAAAATAATTTAAGTTTGACTTGTTTGTACTGCATTTGACCTTCCAGACTTTAGAGAGCTGAAACTATGCCTTGGATGAACAGAACAGATTCACTGTCAATTTATATTAGATAGAACACAGACATCTCCCTAAAATGAAGCAGCAGATGAAGATTTCCTGGAACCGCCTCTCAGGCTTTGTCCTTAAATTGTGAAATTTAAGTATGTAATCTTGTAAAACAGATTTAAATAACCGACATGCCTTGTACCCATAAAACTATAAATCCATTGCTACTCTGGAAGATAGTGCCCAAATTCTGCCAGTGCCTGTTGTTTGCTATAAAAAAAAATGTTTCTAAGTTTGTTTTAAACTCTTGCACTAAGTACCAAAATAGACTCTGAACACTGATTTTAATGTAACACTAAGTATTAAGGATGTAACGGTTCTGAAACCGAGACCGAAACCACAATCCAAACATCCACGGTCTCGTATCTCGTATCAAGATACAGTGTGCCCTCTCTTCTACATTTCTGTATGCGGAACTAAAATTAAAAACTCAGTTTCCTCTCCGATTCCATAACGGACCCGTAACTTAGCAACTGAATTAGCACATGTTCAATGATGAAACCTCGTAAGTATGGTGACCACAAAGCCACAGAGTTTTCCCGTATCCTTCAGGTCCTCTGTTGGAAACATTTTGGTTTTCCAGTGAACTACAGTAGCAATGGGCAAAGACAAGTGGATGAGACGAAGGCAGCGTGCCAGCATTGTTAAATTGAAATTGGGTATGTTGCTGGCAGTACGTCGAACATGATCTCATTTGAGACAGCATCATCCAAATATGAATATTACTGGTACAAGGAAAAAACAGAGTGGAGAGCAAACTGGAAATTGTGGCCAGTTTGCCATTGTTTTCAAGTTTGTGCAAGTTTATAAGTTTACAAGTAAATTCATATTAGATGAAAGGAAATTTCATGTTTTGCATGTCTTTTTTCACTGTACCAAAACCGTACCGAACCGTGACTTCAAATCCGATGTATGCACCGAACCGTGACTTTGGCGTATCGCTACACCCTACTAAATATAAACACCCAAGTGTTACACAACAGCTAATACCAGTATCTTCTATGGAATCAATGACCCTAAAGCTGAACAGTGCCTCTGTAGTATAACAGTCCTGTATGTTTTGTGGAGAGCTGGCAAAGAGACCCATCCAAAATGCTCAGAGGACAGTGTGAATTTAGCAGGCTCTTTCAGTGTTATTGCCTCTCTGTTGGGGAGGGGAGGGGATCTTTTCTGCCTGGACTGAAATGCTGAAAATCTCATTATTATGTCACTGACATTTCCTTTCTTTAACCTATCCTCTCGAAGCCAGATTTTGTATGTTGTAGCAGATAATCACGCTAAATGTCGTGTGTGGGTAATCTGTGCCGTCAGCCGTTACATGCAAGGCAGGTTAATTATTCGGAGTTGTACTTATGTAAATTGTCTTGCATATTGACAGATGGAAGTATTTATGGAGGTAGAAGTAAATGAAGTGGGACACTACTTGATGTGGTGCGGTTTTGTTTTGTTTTTGGGTTTTTTTGTATATTTGGTTCATGTGGTGTGTTTTTTTTTTGCCATACCAAATTCAAATTCATTTTGTTATGACAACAAACACCATCACACACTATGCGGAGTTGTAACGGATTTTTGCTTAGTTAAGAGCTGGAAAGCCATTGAGAAAGCTCACTGTAGCTTTGAAGGTAAGTCAGTGCCAGGTCTACTTAATACTGCTTTCTCAAATGCTTCAAATATAAAATTTGCCCTGCTCTGTTGCATAGGTTTGAGTCATGAAGTTGACCTTATGAACGCTGGCCCCACAAAAGATGAAAAATTAGTTTCTATTTCCTAACCTTATTTAATTTGAAGGAAAATGTCACTTCTAATCTCCCACAAGTCTTCTATAAGCCATTGGAGTTATGATGTGTATATATGTTCCAAAGTAAAAGTGTTTTCACCTTTTCTTCTTACAGTGGAGGAGGGGAACTAGGTGCCTATGTAAGCTGCAGTGGAGGAACTGTGTCTAGGGAGTTAATGAGCAGTGTGTGTTCCCTTCTCAGCTCCTTAGGGAGATTGAGCACCTCGATTTTCTCAGGAAAGTCGGAAACTCGAGTGAAAAGCGAGTACGCTCACAGTCTCAGGAGACGACGGCAGTCAATGAACCATATAGACTCCACTTAATTGAAAATCAAGAGAGGATAGGTGCCCACTTGAGCAGACTTGATTATTTCCTATTGTGTGTGCATGTGTGTGTATGTGAGAGAGAGATCAGAGTGCTGAGGAGATATGAAAAAAATGTTCAGCGTGCAGAGGAATTGTTCTGTGGTTAACTGGGTAGGATAATCAAAGGGCCTTGTATCCTCTTGGGGATAGATGTTCTTAATGTATCTGTGTAAATGTGAATTTGCCACAGTCCAACTGACTCTGGATATCTATTATAGCTGGAGAACATTTGTGAGGAACTTCATACTTTTATTAGGTTATAAAAATTCAAATAATTCTTCATGACCAGACATGGATTTGAACCCCAATGCAGTTATCTTCATGTGTGTGTGTGTGTGTGTGTTTATGTATGTATGTGTGTGTGTTTACTTGTGTATATCTTTATGGCACCATTCATTGAATGTCTGTCCACAACTATGTGTCTCATTGTCCTAGAGGTTCCAGGGCGGAGGAACGAGAAGTTCTATGACTGTTGTCCGGAGCCATACCCAGACGTGACGTTCACAGTGGTTATGCGGCGCCGGACCCTTTACTACGGCCTGAACCTGCTTATCCCCTGTGTGCTCATCTCCACACTGGCCCTGCTGGTGTTCCTGCTGCCTGCTGACTCAGGAGAGAAGATCTCTTTAGGTAAGACAATGCCTGTGAGGCACCTGCTTAGGCAGAGTAAGCTCTGAGCCTCCAACAGAAACCAGGAAAGACAAACTAACAGAGTGTGGACTTGAAACAACATTTTTGAATCGTAAATACAGACATTTTGGAATTGTACATGTTTCTCAAACATAAGGTGTTTGAAATGTTGCATATAGCTTGTGAAAGCTTACTAAAAATAGAAGCACTTCCCTGTGGATACAGGCATAGTACCACGGCCAGTTGGAAGTGCTTTATCATGTTTTAAGTGCATTTAGGCATGTTAGTATACATGTCAGATATTAGATTTAATTCTCTCTCTGTTCATGTTCCTTGTAATGTAAAGATACAACTTGGAAATGTATCTTGTCATGCTGTGTTGCATCACACTATCTCAGTGTGACAGACAATGATAAAGACATTTAAGAATGGGAGCATGGGAAAAATTTCCATACAATTTTAATTTTACAGAATTCTGTATCAAATATGCCACCTGAGTAGTATGAGATTTTAATTTACAATCCAATGGCAATCTCAAGACACTCAACTTCTGGCTTTTTGTGTGTGACTGAGTGTGCTTATGCAGGAAATGATTAAATCCACTAAGAGCACCAAATATTTTTATATATGTTTAATGTCCATGACACATTATCATTAGGAAAAGTGCATGTTTTGTGCAATTTATGTATTGAATTTATTATTACATTCATAATGTATAATAAAATTTAGTTTTCATTCAATATTTTATAGCCATAAAATGTGACCGCATAACACTGAAATTAACGCACTTTGCAAGTGGTTGTATGTGTGACATGTACTGATCCAGTACATGAGTTCTGGCAGCTTGTCCTGTGTCCCATTGCTGATCTTTGCTTATATCTGTAGGCATTACAGAGCCTATGCCACACAGTGTTCCCGGTACACACATCCCCCCAGACAACCTTTGAAAGCCTTTGAATTTAGATCCAGGCATTTGGATCGAATCCCTCTGGGGCTATAGGGCTCTGTGGCAACAAGAGTGTGTCAACTGGGAAAATTTTGGTGTGCGTGCATGCGTGTGTGTGTGTGTGTGTGTGTGAGCTGAGAGACCCAGATGTGCTCACAGAGCAGAAGAGGCAGCTGGTAGAGCTTCAGAGAGAGAGTGAAATGGGGAAATTGGGTGTAGCTGTGCATGTGAGTGTGTGGATCTGCCACTCTCTGTGACCCTGACTGTCGGGCTAGTGGGGCAGATTCATTTCAGCCACATGGATCAGAGAAATTCAGAAAGTATTCAGCTGCAGACAGCTCAACACATTGAACATGCTAACATGATTTTTGTAGGGGTGTCTGTGTGTGTGTGTGTGTGTACAGTATGTATGTAGGGAATGCATGTATTCATGACTGGAGGATTGTATTGTAGGTGAAGGTCATTCACCAGGATCATTCTCCTGAAAACAGTTTTATATTTTGTTTATTTTGTTTGTGTTTATATTTTAAAACCCAGGACCTCACACACTGCTTGATCAACTTGTGTGGCATAGTTTTTGTTTGATTAAAAAAAAAACATATCAGTCCTTTTTAATATCTTTATTATTACAAAAAAAACTGATGATCAACCTAACAAGCTGCTTGATTAGAATCTAGCTGTCAATGTAATGTCCCTCGGAGCAAATATTTGAGATGTTTTTTTTTTTTTAATTTTGTTGCCTTTTTTATTGAAATTGTTTCTTTGATTACCTATGAAGTGTGATGATCAAATGTGCTTTTACAACTTTTAGTGACTGCATCTCTTATTCACAAAATGTTTTTTATCATTATTTTATTCATAAATGTGCAGGGTGCCATCTCACGGGCTTCAATACACATGTATTTGCCCTTCACTTTTCTCTCAATTTGGTCGTGGCCAATTCCCTCCCATTTCTCCTTCCCGTCGCTTGCACAGCTCCCCTGCTGGCCGGGATGGGTGTAAACCACCACATGTATCCTCCACTTCACACAGAGTCACAGACCGCCTCTTTTCACCAGACTGTGGGAACCCGTATTGCACACAGAGGGTTATGCTATGCTCCCCACATCCATCTACCACTAATCTGGCACCCTTGACCGGCCCATGGGAGTTGCTGTTGCGGCGACGGGGCGACGGTCCCCTGCTGACTTCCCTACCGTGAAAACACTGCCAATTGTGTTCGTGTTGATGCATAGCCAAGCCAAAGGCACTGCCACCAGGATACAAACTGGGGGATCTCTGCACTGGTGGGCTTGCATCTTTTTCTACCGTGTCACCCAAGTGCCCAAATTTGCATTTTAAATCCATTTTTTAAATCCATCCATTCTGTATTTTGCTTTTTTCATTTTGAAAACCTTATCAGTCAATAACACATGTATGTATTTATGTGTGTGTGTGTGTGTGTGTGTAAGCATGATGTATTTTACCTCTTGGTTGGTTTGATACCAGTTATTAATGAGAGATGCTCGGTTTGTCTTGATCCTTGGATTGCAGAGCTTTATTGATTTGTTGAGCTCATTAAAAAACTTTTGGTGATGTCCCAGTGAGTCTTTATGCCTCCCAAGGGAACAGTGTTTCTTTTCTTTTTGGAATCTGTGTTCTTTTCGTCAGAACATAATAATAAATGCACTTTAATGTAATAACTGAGCTCCACTGTCTCCGTCTGTTGGGTGAGGTTACTGCGTGGGATGTGTATTTTATATTTGTTTCAAGGTATTTTGATTTTTATTGGAGAGTGCATGAACCTAGCTTCAAAAAGGTGCAAGAGTGTTTGATTTTCTCAGTCTCTTGCTTACCAGAGTCAGATGGTGAAGAAGCCAAGAGATTTGATCTTCAGGCTTAAGTCTGACATCAAGGTAAATGTATTCCAGTTATCTGCAAAGATCTTATAAATAACAGGTAGTTTCAGGTCACATAAATATACCCCTAACACAGGCTGACGGCAGCACTTGGCACTCAGTTGATAAAAGTGATTTGAACTGCTTTTGCCTCACAGGAATCACAGTGCTTCTGTCTCCGACGGTCTTGTTTTGCCTCACAGGAATCACAGTGCTTCTGTCTCTGATGGTCTTGTTTTGCCTCACAGGAATCACGGTGCTTCTGTCTCTGATGGTCTTGTTTTGCCTCACAGGAATCACAGTGCTTCTGTCTCTGATGGTCTTGTTTTGCCTCACAGGAATCACAGTGCTTCTGTCTCTGATGGTCTTGTTTTGCCTCACAGGAATCACGGTGCTTCTGTCTCTGACAGTCTTCATGCTGCTCGTGGCTGAGATCATGCCAGCGACGTCTGACTCAGTGCCACTGATAGGTGAGCAGAATGATCCGTCATGGTGGGGGACCAACCGTTTGTCACGGCGGGGGAGGCGGGGGCAGATGGGAGATGCTGACATGCTCGTCTGATAAGCAGGATCAAAGAGACAGGGAGTTGTTGATGAAGCAGGGAGGTGACAGATATGCTATTTTAGTAGAAGTCGAGCACCTAGGCCCCTGTGAGCCCATTCGTCACTTTCACGGCAATTCATCTTCTTTGAATGGGTGTCTCTTGGAAGCAAGCTCCATCCCTCAATTTGGAATCGTGCGCAGGGCAGAGCAAAAACTCGATTAATGAGAAGTTTATGAACACGTTTGGGTGGCTGGGTGCTGAATGTGTATTCATACGATTAAATTCTACGTTTGGCTGCTTTGTAACATGTCCAAATCTAAAAAAAAAAAAAAAAGGAAAAAGAAAAAAATCAGAAGATTCTTTCTGAAACTATAGAAGTTTCTAGCCCATGATTTTAGTGAAGGTCTGTCAAAGAATGTTGCAGGTTGGTTTTTTATTAACATGACTGTTAACATAAAAATTTCCATTACATCTCATGTCACATACGACTTTTCATGTTTTAACTGCTTTGTACACTGGAGCTTAAACACTCTCAGGCATGGATATGTGTGTGGGCTTTGTATGACTGTGTGAACACATGTGTCTCTCAGCCCAGTACTTTGCCACCACCATGGTAATTGTGGGGCTGTCCGTCATTGCCACAGTTCTGGTGCTTCAGTATCACCATCACGACCCAGACGGAAGCAAAATGCCAAAATGGGTGAGTCTAACTCTCTCTTTCTCTGTCTATCTCTCTCTCTCTCTCTTCTCTATCTCTTTCCCTCTATCTCTGTGAAATTCCATTAAGTCCGTGAAGGTTAAGGTTTCAACATCTGTGCAGTGAATTGCCCGTCATAGTCAGCTGGCATTGTGAGAGAAGGATGTACTAACGTTAGTGGAATACAAATTTCCTTCTAACTGGGGTGCCCACACTTTGCCCAACCTTAAGGACTAAATGAGCTTGGTGAGCCCTTTACATCCAAGGACACCGCAGATGTGTTTGAAATTTGCAATGTTATATGTTCATTTACAAGTTGGTGAAATTTTGGAGTAAGACTGTTCCTAACAAACCTAATTCACTCAAGAGATTGTTCACTCGAAAAGTCAATGTCACCTCTGCACTTCATAGCCTAACATAACAACTTATTGTGGAAATAAGATTTTACTCCAGTAAAGTGTGGTTATGTAGCCTGACCAATTAGGTTTGCTGTCTGATTCTGATATATAAATAACATCAACTGCAGGGCTGCCAGATATTGACTCAGTCATATCGACTTGAGTATAATGCATGACTAACTCTTGTTCATGTGATGACCTCATCCAAACTCCATGAGTTACTAACAGCCATAACTTACTTTCCTGAGACTAAGTACCGCATTTGAAACAAATGTGAAACACATGGGAATGAATTTTTACTTGTCAAATTGGTTTGTGCAGACTAGGGTGGTGCTTCTGAACTGGTGTGCCTGGTTCCTGCGTATGAAGCGTCCAGGAGAGGAGCGGGTGCGTCCGGCCTGTCATAACAAGCAGATGCGAAGAGGGAGTGTCTCCAGCGTGGAGCTCAACGTCAGCCAGGGGCCGCTGCAGCCCACCAATGGCAACACGCTCTACATAGGCTTTCGCGGCATGGAAAGCATGCACTACACCACGTCGTCTGACTCGGGCGTGCTTTGCGGGCGACTGATGGGAGGGGCCAGTGCCGAGGAGGAGGTACCGTTGTCGGGAATGATGATGGGAGGTGGAGTTGGGGGCGTGGCGATGGCAGGTGGTGCGGGTGTTGAGACAGAACTGGGTAAGATCCTGGAGGAGGTGCGCTACATCGCTAAGCGTTTCCAAAACCAGGATGAGGACGAGCGAGTCAGCAACGAGTGGAAGTTTGCGGCCGCCGTCATTGACCGTCTCTGCCTCATGGCCTTCTCCCTGTTCACCATCCTCTGTACCATCGGCATCCTCATGTCTGCTCCCAACTTTGTGGAGGCCATTTCCAAAGACTTTTTCACCTGAACAGAGACCACAGCAGACTTGCCAAAAGGAAACTTGGTTCTTTCACCTGATCTGTAGCACTATTAATAGAAAAACACACTGTGTAGATAGATGATTCCCACAGACCCCTTGCACATCAGCATTTATGTTAATACTGTTGTGAGTGCTACTTGTTGTACCGTGAAATTCTAACTTTTTTAACTGTTACTTATCCACGTGTACATGTTTCTTGTATTTCAGTCTATAGCAATACCAACATTTATCCCCATGAGAGTTTATTATGTATAAGTTTCTTTTAATACTAACCATCTCTAAATGAGCAATATATACAATATATGTAATAGCATTTCATTTAATACAAACGCGCTGTGGTCATACGTTCAGTTATTTTGTCACACCTTAATGCAGACTTGGTTTTGTTTAACTTTAGTAAATGAAAATCTAAATTTTCCACATGCTTCAAAACAACACAAGTCATTAGATTTTATTCCTAATCCTCTATGCCTCTATGCTAATGTCTCTTTATAATGGATCTTGTTCTGTGTAATGCTTACAAATAGGAGCTCTCCAGTTCTATTGGTGATTGTGTGCCCCATTCACCCTGTAGTGATCTGATGTCAGTATGGAAACCACTGTTGACTGGATATGTAATCTACTGAGTCTCCACGAAGAGCATTCATACATTTTCATATAACATACAGTGACATCAGTATCAAAGTTACTTGAAATCCATCAGTTATTTAGATCAGATTTATTCTTTGAGTATCATGTCTTGAAAATATTTCTGGTTATTTCATGGTATGGTTCTGTTGATCTTTGATCTTATTTACACACACAAAATGCTCATGTCACACGGAGCTTTTCTTTTCCTGCTTGACATGATTTTTTCACTGGACCATTCGTGGTCGTTTACACAAGCAAGTGACACTGTGAACACGTGTAGTTCTAGGCCCAATATTTTCTTAGTAATATGTGGGGCTTTCTGAGTGCCAAGTGCTTTTTCATAAACATTAGCATTGCCAGTGAGGAACTATAGTTGGTTATCAAACAAAAAGTTGTGTGAAGAGTGCCCTCTTCTGGAACTGAGGCTGTTCTGTCAGACTGAGTGCTTTGGGCGCTTGTTTTTTGCACTATGTTATGACATGTCTTCACACAGTCACTATTTTCTCTCTCTCTCTCTCTGTGTCTCACGCATGCACACATGCTCATAAAATGAGAGGCGAAAGCAAAAGCAAGACACTGATGTGACAATTTAAAATGGGGACATGGGGACACCACACATAGAGAGGCCAGTCCAATAAAACTTTATCTGGAAAAACTTTATTCCCTCCCCCTCAAGCCCCACAAATCTGAACTGACTGCATCAGGGAGGGACGTTGTTGCCGACATGTACTATGTAGTTGGTCCTACGGTGGTTGCCTCTGTACTGAACATGTACAGGCTTTTTTTTCTTGTCATTATCCACTAAACAATACAGCATAACAACTATTTACATAGGATTTACATTGTATTAGGTATTACAAGTAATCTAGAGATGATTTAAAGTGTACAGGAGGATGTGCATAAGCCATATGCAAATACCACGGCATTTGGCAGAGAATATATAAGGAACCTGAGTATCCGTGGATTTTGGTATCCGCGGGGGGTCCTGGAACCAATCCCCTATGGATACCGAGGGACTGTATGTGTGTGTGTGTGTGTTTATATATATATACATATATTAATATACACACACACACACACAAACATATATATATATATATATATATATATATATATAGTACTATAATCTTTCCAGTCTTTTGGATTAATGAAAAGAAGGAAGAGATAAATATTGGAGATATGGAAAGGGGGAATTAAATGTGGGGAGTCTTTCAATGTCTGGTATATCTCTGGCATCTAATCTACTTTCACTTTTCCGCTATGCTGTAATGTGCCATCAGCCACTTTGGAAAAGCAATATGAGAGCTTGCTACTCTCTCTGTATTTTCTCTTTCATGCATAATTTTGTCAGCACCCAGTAAATAAAGGTGTTTTTATCAATGTTACATTTGATATTCTTGATACTTGCGGCCAAATGTATTATTATATTAGAATATTTGACTGACCACAAAAGAAAACCTCGAATTGCTCCTGTATTGTTTCATTTCCTTTCTCTCTCTTTCTCTCTCTCTCTCTCATTGGCTTTGAGTATTTGTGTGAAAGTCACAGACTGTGCCAGACTGTGTACCAGTAGAGGCTTCACCACTTAAACCCTAACTGAAAAATGGTGTCACTGCTTCTCTTAAATCCATTCATCAAACTTTTACATTCCAGAGCATGGCGCCGGAAAATGAATTTCCATCGTAATGGCACCTAACAGGAGAAGCTTTCACATACAGAGCACCTCACAGCATGCTTTGAGCTGTCCTACAGAACAACTCACAGATTTTCATGACTCCTAATTAATGTAACTGTCATTGCATGCTGTTCCAGCACACACGCAGACACAAATTTCTATTGCCAACCAGTGTTAACGACAATGCTTAGGAGTACTCACTGTTATACTCATGCAAAGACAAGTAAGAGGTGTGCACAGCTATGTCCTACTACTGTCTAAATAGATCACCCACACAGAATTAAGTCACTATGGCCTAATCAAGGGGAATTCCTGGAACAAACAAGGACGGTGAGTTGAAAAAAAGTGATGTAACTCAGTGAACAGACGAGGATAGCAAAGGGAGGAACAAAAACTGATATAAGTAACCAGGATTTCTCTTATCCCGTCCATCACCTACAAATCTCAGTGTGATTCAAGACCAGAGTGTGAAATGTGTAATGTGATCAGTCTGTATATTAGTACAAATACATTAAGTTCCCATGGTAATCTCTGTTTAACTCAGTGTTTCATGATGAATGATTCAGTGTCTTAAACGATAAATTGCAATGTATTATAATCATCTAACGGGGATCTATACACTGTTTACATATTTAACAGGCCAATGAACATTTACACTAAGGAGAAATTCTCTTTTCAAGAGCCCCTTTTGGTCCAGCTGCTTACATTTCAGTTCCCTTCAAGTGTTTTGGTTCAAAGAATGAGAAAGTAATCAACAAGTCACTGTAAACCACAAGTCTTGTAACAGCAGCATTATTTTGAAGCCGGTGCCAGATGGTTTAGTTCTTCACGCTTTATTGGTTGCGTAAATGAACAGTTCTCTCAGATGGGAGAGCCTGTGGTGAAGTCCTTAGAGCTGCAATTGAGAAAGTGAACACTGTGAAGAATGAAATTGAAAAACTAACGTTATTGTTTTTCTTTTGGTCCCACAGCTCAGATTCCCCTGTTATGAACTAATGACATCACCCATCATGCTGCTGTCAGTAGGGCAGGCAGAAGTTTAATCTGGATCAGTCTTTGTCAGTGTCTGAATTGTGAGTCATGTCTTACATGATTCCATTTCCTCTTCTCCCTTTCCTCAACACTGAAGTTCAAATCAGACTAAGGGAACCAGTATAAACGAGTGGTACTTCATACTTCATATGATACCGTTCTTCATTATCACAATTTTATGTGTACTGTCAGCTCAAACTCTTCATTGGTTAACAAGGACACATGGAAAGGAAGCACTGAAACGTAACTGACATGTTTAGATATATCAGTTACAGACTGAAGTTGGGGTAACAGTTTTCCCCAACTGGTCATGACTTCAATAAGGGACACTGGCCCCAGAACAATAAGGGCCAACCTCTCTGGAGTATTCTTAGTAGAAGGAGGGGAATTGTTGGTCAGATTCAATAGAGCTTGAGCTCAAGGTGAGAATAAAAGACATGAGGTCTTAGATAAATACAGACACTTTTCCAAAACCATTCTGAACATTCTGAATAAATTTGCTCACTGACATACGGACATGTGATACAGGGAATTTCACTTATGAGGATGTGTAAATTTGGTGATGGTGAATTTCATTCACTGTAAAACCTAAATGAAATGGCTAAACCAGGGGGCTGGAGCAGATTCAACAGTGTGTAATGAGGTCAGGACTGAAAGAGGCCAGGGTTAAGGACCAGAGAACAGAGAATCGCTGCCTCAGACCTTGGACCTTTGCCGAGACTCTCAGCTGCTCTACTTGAGCTTTCAGGGAGAGCACTTCACCTACCCGTTTTGGGTAAACATTGTATTGAGCCAGCATATGGATGCAACCATATTATTTCTGCTAATGAGGGAGTTGGAAATAGGAGAAAAGATAAGACAAATGATAAAGCGGTCTGTCCCTCTTCATAGTACATTTGGTAGTCCTAATGCTTTTGTACTGATGGAAGAACTTGGCAGGTTTAATAAAACATATACTGTGAGTGCTTGTAATTTACAGAATTTCTTTTTCTCAGACTCTTCAAAGACTAATCAGATTAGTTACCATGTGACCCACCCTAATATAGGTAGCACATTAACTGCTCATTTATCATTTATCATATATACATTTATCTACACAGATTAGTTGGGGGTCTTCTAATGTAACATGAAGCTGAGTGCTTAAGAAGAGACTATCAGAAACAATTATTATTTCAACCAGGAGGACACTGCGATATTAGTCTAAAGCAGGGGTGTCAGAATCCAGTCCTGGGAGGTCCTGTTGCTTTTCCCGTCAACCAACTACATGTGGTTTCTGACTGGCTTAAGAGTGCGGATGCCCGTTTTCCAGGTAATTAAGAGGTCAAAACAAAAAGCATCAGGACCTTGGCCCTTAAGGACTGGATTTTGACACCTCTCAAAAGAGACTGCTTTTGACCACAGCTGCAACACAAACAAATTATTAACATTCTCTACCAAATTCCACATTACTGTTTTACCTGTTCTATTGCATGTACCCAGAGTTTACTGGAATTCAAATTTACACTGCTTATAAAAGACTGTAATTTAAATACAGTTATACAAATGCACCAAACAGCCAGTTTTATTAATTTTCCGTAAAAACCAAGTCCTATACTGTGTGCAAGGACCACATGTATTTTATGCAGTAATACAGTAAAATGGACTGGGACAATCTGTCACATTCTGCTACTGTCAGCAGTATAGAATGAGAAATTTTGTCGAAGAATATACAGAAATCTAATGCAATATTAATGTACATACATTCAGTCAAAACCGTCAAAAATATAGCTTTTGGGGGAGAGTACATGGAGGGAATATGACCAAAGGACATGTGTATTGAAGTAAACTGTAAGTTAATCAAACTTCTACAGGCAGAATTAGGTGTTTTTGACTGGGGTCAAAATGACCAATAAAATTCAGTAAATTTGTGCATAACCGTGTGGGAATCATTCAAATTTCTTGGGATCAAGTTGCTTAACAAAGTCAAGAAAACCTAGACTAATCAAAGAGACTTTCAATGCAGAAATGATCAGCTCCATTGCCACTGAGCAAGTGGTTATTTTTAATTAATGAGTCTCTTGAAATTTAGGGTATTGAAGTCTTAAAAAGGAACTTCTGCATAAGTCAGTTTGCAGATTGACTGTAACACTATTCCGTAGTCTTTGAAGCAACTAATTTTATCCCTTAGATCTAATTTTAAATCACACTGTAAATCTAAAGTGTGAGTTTTTGCACACAGCTCTAATCAAGGAAATGTACATAACATTCCATCTTAAAATATTAAGAAATAGCTTGAAATTTTAACACCCCCCTCCCCCAAAAACAGACATGGTACAAGTATTAAATTTCATAAGTCAGTCCCGCATATTTATACTTAACTGTATGTAGAAATATATAACAAAATACCAGTTATTTAAAGAGCACTTCACTGAGACTTGGATATTGGCTCTCAAACTAAACCAATTAAAATCCTGTTTATCTCAGCATTTTCTTTTGGTATCCATAACTGATACTTTACTCAGCCTTAATGCACTGTTCAAATTACAAACTACAGTATCAGTTTGCTGTTGCAAAATTGCATTTACCCATATACTTTAAGCTAATAAAACAGTTAATTGTAATAATTTAGTGATTCAAATCAACAGAAAATCTCTATTTAAAGAAAGTTGTGTTTCATAAAATCATAATGACATTCCAGGCATTAAGCATGTTTTACCAAAACGCTTAATAAAGGAGTTATTGATAGAGGAGGATAAAGGAGTCTCACTGATAAAATATGCAATAAATTATGATCAAAGTAGGCTTATCTAACCACAGACTTCAGAAGATTACAAGGTGGGTGTTAGATATAAAGGTACCAAAAGGTGTATATAAATAAAGGTGTAGATACAGATTCATCCTCCTCTACATGTCCTACCCAGTTGTCCCTACAGAAAAAAAAGAAATTCAAGGTTGTTTCTTTTATGTTCATAGTTGATAATTTTATGACTTGTCCAAGCAAAGTGTGTGGCTTTCTGCCCCCTCTAACCCTCAGCTCCAGAGGCTAAAGAACATCCTTTTTTTCTTAGCACAGTGCTGAGACAGTTTAAGACTTTCAGATATGGTTATGGCTCTAAAATTGCCATATATATATATATATATATATATATATATATAGGTCATTCCATGTCAAATCAGACAGAGTCCAAGAAAGTGTTTGCAGCACCATCTCAGGTTTTGTTCAAAGTTTGTCTATATAATGTTTGGGTCCCATAACTAAGGCCTGTAAAATATTTTTGTTCAATTCCAATTCTTTTTTTTTTTTTAGGCCCTTGATATTTTTTTATTTTTATATTTTAAAAAATGCCTTATCTGGAAAGCCATGTTTGGGCATTAATATCTTGAAAAGTATTATTCCTTGCCTCACCAAACTTTGTAGGATGGAAGACTAACACGTTCTCAGTATGACTGAACCATTAAAAAATTGTACAGCATGCCGAATGAGTTTTCTATAAGGCCTTTGATTTGGAGAAAAGTGCAACATTCCCAAACAAGAATGATATTAAGGGTATTATAAACCCATTTTTTGCACCCATATGGTATCAATCATTATTTTTCTTCAAATACGATCTTTTATTAATTTTGTGTCAATATTTGAGGTCTCTACCACTAATGGACATGAATTTATTAAGAATAAAACAGGGCATGGTAGCATTTTCTGGTCATTTTCATAGGACCAAATTGATATGTGGGGTACCTAGTTGGAAAATGAAAATGTATGTGGAATTAGCTTAATGAATGGTCATTTAGCATACAAAGTGCCAGTATCCCTCCATGTTCCCATCATAGATAAATACACATAGTTGAAGGCATTGTTTTACCTCTAGGAAAAAAACATCCATGATGAAGAAGCAGGGTCTTCCCTTATTATCTTTAATGTGTGTCCCAGCCTCTGAAATATTGATTGGAGTAAAGAAATACATGTTTTCTTTAGGTTCATTTTACTACAGGTCATTAATGCAAGCTATATTCTTTACTATCAGGGCCTCATTATAGAAAAAGGCATTAACTCTGATAGATGCTATATTCAATGGAGTGTTTAATTCATTTGAATATATAAATATACGCAGACTGATCCAGACCGTTATATATATATATATATATATATATATATATATACACATCCTATCATCAAAAAAATGTTTTTTTTTGTTGTTTTGGTTTCTGTTGCATTTGTTCTTTCAGAGGGCACACACATTTTTATTAATTAATTTTTAGCTAATTAAATTTACCTAACTAATTACTAAAAAAACACCTCAGTTAGTATCTTGAAGGTTGAGTTTTAATTTGCATGAAGAAGGAACAAGCCAATATGCAATATCAAAGGATATGAGAACACACAAAGCAAGACTGAGTATAATTATATAGTAATAGTTGTTGCAGCACAATACTCATTCCCTCTAACACCCTGCTGAGATTCTGAGATCAAAAGATGAGCAAAGGGTCAAATAAAGGAGAGATGCAAGAGCGCTCCCCTCATCTATACACTCTATCCAATTCATTCCCCTTATCTGTTTGCTCTCAGGTCCCATCTATCTTCATGCTTTTCTTTTTTTCATTCTTTCTATCTGCCCTTATTAAACAGACCACTTTGGTCAAACTGTACAAAGACCAAATGTTCTCTAAAAAAGAGAAATCTTTTACTGCCATCCAGTGGTATACCTATGTTCTACATTCAAAAAACAGAATCGTTCTCAGAGATTCACAGGATAGCCTCCTTTTAGAAAGTAACATTTTTACATGTTTGTCAAGCCCTACTTAAATAGAGCTGCGAGCGCAAGGGAAATGGATGAGCTGTTCTTCTGACAGAAATAGTTTCTTGTTAAGAGCTCACTGGAGTGCAATTATTGAAACAAATACTAGAAATCAAAGTGGTGAATTCTAAACAAACTGGTGAATGATGATAAACATGGTCAATCAGGTTTATTTTTCATTTAAAATAAAGTGATCATTTGCTTGACGTAGCAAGAAATGAATTCCAATTTCAGACATGTAGAAGAACAATAAATAAATGTTCATTTGTGATGCTATTGTTGAATGTGTACTTCTGTCTCACTGGTGATGTCACTGCTTTCACTGGTCTCTGATGAAGATTTCTCACTTTTCCCAGACTCACCAGAAAACTTCACACTCTTCTTTGGCCTCTATGTATTAGGGAAACACCAAGAACAACAGATAAATACTTTTAATTATTCTATACATTTACATAATAATAATTGCATTTTGTGTAATTGTTAGAATACTGTATAATACATCTTATATAATTACATGTTTAGAGGGAAGATATGTGATTGTAATTATATAATTATATCATGTAGGATAATTAAATCCAGTCTGCATAATTTGCATTCTTCTAACGTATTAACTGTGCTTTCATACTTCTTTGTTGTCATTAACCCTTGTTGAAGTGTTACAACAGAAGGTAAGGGAATATGTGATGATGGTAGTTTCACTTTGAGGGCTTTCTGCACCCTGACACATGAACAGAATAACCAGACATCAGTACATTTCTGCTTCAACAAGCAACCAGCTTTATATCAGCTGATCTGCAGTCAGCTCTCACAATACCTCTCTTCATTTGAGCTGTTATGAACAAAGCCTCAAAACTGATGTCAGAGTTGGCTTCACAACCTTTCTTTTTTTAACACGTTGCAAGTGCTTGTTTTTCATGATAGCTGTTGTGCATGGTATATGAGGGCAGCATATCAGGGGTACTACCTGCTTATTGGCTAAACCACGCGGGTATCGGGCAATATCGTCCCGTCGACGCTCTACCCTCTCCCAATCTTCCTCCCAGAGCTGGCGCCTGTATTCGGACTCACGGGCCGTGATGCGCTGGAAAATGGCGAGGTTCTGGTGGGTCACCTGTAGAAGCTCCTCTCGACGTCTCTCTGCATTCAGACTTCTAGACAATAACAGAATAACTCCACATACATATATACATCAAAATGTACACATTAATGAAGTCACTGAGTAGCGGACTTGTTTCGGCTGTGTCCTTACGATGTCTGTATCCTTATAATGATCAAATGATCATCTTATTCAAGCAACTGGAGATTAAAGAAGGGGGAAGAAATGCCTGGAAAATCATAGGCGAGTTAAAACAAAACAACAACAACAACAACAAAAAACACTTAAATTCATTTGCTGAACTAAATTTAAGTTGAATTACATTTTGACTGACTTCATGCCTGCAACATTGTTATGTGCTTCATTACCTGTTATATTGTGGTCACAGTACTAAAACAATCCCACAATGAATAACATTGACGTTTCTGACATTTTTGATCTAAAGACTATTTTGTACTTAACATTGCCATGCCTCCGCCTTCACCTTCCTCTCTTCTGGCCAATCAGAGCTCTGTTTTAGTAGCTTTCCCTCCAGCTCAGTCACTTCATCATGCACATCTATCTCATTTACTCATTCATTCTCTGTGTACACATACTTCTGATTTGCCCTTAGTAAAGTCTCTCACTAACTAGACGGTACTGAGTCATGCTGCTCCTGTTTGGCTTCCTTCCTTGTTCCTCTTAAGCTTTCTTACTTTTGTTTAGCAAACCTGTTCTGTTAAGCTTCCGTTGTTCCTGTTTAGCTTTCTTACTTTTGTTTAGCACACCTGTTCTGTTAAGCTTCCATTGTTCCTGATTAGCAAACCTGTTCCTGATTAGCATTACTGTTCCTGTTAGCCTTTCTGTTCTAGTTAGCTGTCCTGTTCCTTTTAGCCTTCCTGTTTGTTCACTATCACCAATTCCTGGTCAAGTCCTCAGTAGTTTGTTTACTTCAGACCGAACTCTACCTGTTTTGTGACTCTGAACTTGGATTCTTGGATTCATCCAGTATATCTGAGTATTCGTTACAAACATTGTTTGTCAGAATGGGTACTCCACTTACTGCTTAGGGAACCTATATTAGCAGCCCAAATGTACAAGGGCAAGTTCTTTATTCAGATCAACCTGCTACCCAGCTTGCATAGCTCAACAGCTGTACATATTAAATTCCAAAAGTTGACAACAGTGTGGCGAATATGGAACTAAATAATTCAGCAAGGCCTTGTCAGCTGGAGAGGACATTAATGATTCATCTATCCAACAGAATGAGTGAGCAGGGGCGGTACAGTGATGACATAACTCAGGCAGCATGAGGAGGTCATCCACACCCACGCAAGCACTGTAAACAAATCTCTCACAGGAGTCACCATGTCAACAACTGCACACACAACAGTGGGCACTGCATACAAACACACACACACACACACACACACACACACACACACACACACACACACACTCACATACACACACCAGCTGTCTTTAACACAACCTGGCCCCCAGCCCCACACTCTTATTTATCAATTTATGTTAGACTTTTGTTGGCAGGGAAATTACATTCCTAACAGAACTACAAGTAATAAAGGCATATTGTAGTAACTTTTATAATAAAACTCTCATAATGCTGATAAGAAGACATTTTATGAGGCTCATTAAGATAAAAAAATCTAATTAAATGACAGGGCCAGGCTGACAAATCAGTAATATTTTTTGTCATGATATCCTCATCTCTCCTTTTAGCTCACCTGTGTTCCTGGCATTCATTCCTGTGGTCAATCAACCCTTTGGACTGCATTATGCCTGCCAGCCTAGATGCAAGAAGCTGGTTGTCCCTCTCAATAATAGCCAGTCTTTCATCCTGGACCTGATTGGGGCCAGTAACATGGTGTTGCATCAAAGAAATTCGAATTAACACAAAGCCTATGATTCCTCAATTCTGCACCATATTTAGCCTACATAAATAGAATAAAAGATAACAAGATTAAGAAATCTCTTACATTTTATTTACCTTAAGTGGGTTTGTATAATATTAGGTGAGGAAATGCACATATGCCTGGGCTGAATGCTAATTTAAGCACTGTAGACACTACTGATTTGAAACATCAGATCACAAATTATGGATATTATGTTCTATAAAACACACTGGTGGGTTGAAAATACTTTAAAGATTACAATTATGAAACTGTGGTTAATTATTCCTATATAAGGTTTAGCATAGCATACCTTATTCATTAAACCACAGCTTTAGTCTGTTATACAATATTATACTTAAATTCTAGATGCAGGATCCACATGTTCACCGACCTGGTGCTTCTTCAGCTTCAGCCGGATGTGCATTGGGGTGGCAATGCCTTTAGTGTCCACAACCGGCCTGGCTGCTTTAACCTACCAAGAACATTCAAAGTCAAGCTGCAAAATACTTTAACTTCTGATATAGATTGTATGTTTAAAATATAAAATATCCTGAAGCTAATAAGAGCCTAATATTTGTGATCCCACACTAAGTCCCTCAAGCTTTCTAATGTTTTTGCTTTGCACATGAAGCTCTGATCAAATAAATGAAATGGCATTTGTCTACAATCTTCATTTTCATTTAATATCCTTTTCATTTTATGTTTGCCAAAGCATAAATGACATGCTATCATGCCACATATTCTGAACACAGACAATTCAGAAATAGTATTTATGATTCATGGAGTCTGTTTAAAACTGCTCACATTTCCTCACATTTGCAATCCCCTACTGTAGTTCATCCTGATATACAACAAATGCTTTAATACAACCAGCCTATAATTACCAGAAAGCAAATAAAATGACACATTTGGTACCTTGCCTCGGTGCTCCTCATACTGGGTCTGGTCCCATTTTTTCTGCAGGTACTTGTTGGTGGCAGGTTTCAGTGGCTGGTAGGCTTTGTGCATGGCTGTTTTGCTCTGCTGAAGTGTATGGTGAGGTCATGGCCCACTGTAGCCCACTTATTCAGCCAGCAGGAGCCCCTGGCTGCGTTTGCTGGGGGCCTAAAGCTGTTGCCATGGTAGCTGCTGCTCACCCATGTTTGCTGCTACTGTTTCTAGTGAGGTAGATTAGGTGGCAATGAATTATTAGTGTTCACACACCAGTGACTTCATCAGACTTAGCGACCTCTTTTTGTAAGGTATGTGCAGGTAATCATCCAGAGATGTGTTTTTTTTTTTTTGTTTGTTTTTTTTCAAATACTCACCAGTTACAGCTCCATTTTTTGTAGAAGTAATTGTAGGAATAGGCCTACTTTGTTTTAGGTTATATCAGTTTGTGTCTTGAACATCAAAAGTGTGACAATTTTATTTGGAGGTTCCTAAAACTTTTTATCGAAAAGTCTAAACCTCGGTAACGAATATTGTTCATGTTGATAGAAAAACATCAGCAGTTGCGGTAACCATGTGGTGTTAGAGTCATTTGCGTTATGATCGTAACTGGAAAACAGCAACAGCAGAACACTCTGTGGTGAATTTGAAGATAAATGGCCAATTCTCTCGCCAAGATAAGCCGACTGGATGCGATTTCACATTGCACGTCCCTGAAGTGTTCAATATTGCTCTCTCGGCTGCTGTGCATTGCTGTGATGTAGGGAAAACTCGGAGTAACATGATCTAGCAACAAATGATGGGACACAACTATTTCATGAGCAAAGAGTTTGGGGCAGACACGGAATCTCAGCGAGGTAGTTCACCGTAAACCATGTATTTAAATCTATTTTAAATGGATTATTTTTCAAATTCAAATTTAGCCACTAAATTTGTGTTGAACTAGCCAGTGGCAACGGAAGTTCAGGAATAAATGAAACATTAATCACTGGACGCTAATTTATGCTTTCTCTTTTTCACAGACAAAAAGAGCATATACAAACTATTAAATGTATCAACTGCATATTTCAGCCTTATTTCAGGTCATTTTTCCAGTTGCCGCTAGATGTCAGAGTCCGCTGTACCTTTGGTCGATAATGGCAGCCATGTTTTGCAGTTTGTGAAGGGGGCTGTCATCCTCCGGCAGCACACAGAACAAACCGTGAAATTGGAACCTGCTGCCTCTATCATGTTATCATTATTTCAGACTGCGCTCCCATTAACCTGCAGGTTTGCTGCAGCGATGGAGAGCTCAGACAAATCCGAGTTTCCTTGTCTATAAATTACACATTATTAAAAATCAATGCTGTCGGTGGTTTACAAACTTGGACCCTCCATATTTATAGCTTTTCTAATTATTCCCAACAAATTAGCAATCGCTAATTTCTGTCTCGATATCAGGCTAACATAGTCAGTGAGTGAATTAGTAACCAACGATTCCGCAGATAGCGAAATATTTTTCGGTTACAGCTACCGCGAGAGTAATAATTTCGCGCTATGTCCTCAGGGAATACTGTCTCAATTCGCTCTCTGTCTGCTTCATCTAACATCTCAGCCAACATACAAAATATGACCATGACAACTCTTATATCTGCCTCTGCTACGATGCATACAGAACCTCCCTTCCTCCTCCTCACTGTACCCGCTACATTAGACTTAATGACATATTGACCTAGAGTGAGGTATTTAAATACTACACACTGATTTTCTGCTGAGGAGATAAATAGTTCCTGTTTAAACATAATTACTCTGCCTTACACTGCGGCGCGCATAATTCCAGGGGATGGATCGTTGATGACAGCTTGAAGAGATCGCGTTCTTTATCAGGAGCGTGTTTCGCAAACACTTTCTTGTTGTTTTGAAAAGGGCCGAGTATCCGAATGGTTAACAAACCCACAGACCGTCTGGAGTACTTCAAGTAAGATTACCGTGGTCGAAATCACATTCTAATTGCCGTTGGCTTATTATTTCAGTGAGATTACGATATAGTTGCTTATCCGTTGAGCTTTAAGGTTTGTAGTAGAGCCCACGCTTTACGCTATTGTGGCAGTTCTTTTACTTGAACTCTGTCTTTTTTTCTTTTTTTTTTGCGGGTGGGGGTCATGTATACATCCGATTATTCCCCTTTCTCCACCTACTGATATTTCCTGCCTACATCTTGTCTTTGTGATGTATGAATGGTAAGAGAGGAATACTGCAATGCCACCGCCTCTACAGCTTCAGATTAGTCTCATCGGACAATAGAGAATCTCTTTAATTAAAAAAAATGTTTTTTATGCTATTAATTGTCTCATGAATCAAATGACCTGAGTGGCATCTATTTGTGTGTAGCTTTGACTGCTGTAACTGTCTAACCAACTGCAGCATTGATAAATGCAAGGAACATTTTTTTTATGAAGAATGTGACTGACATTCTCGTGTACTGCGCATCCTGTTAAAATGCATAGTTTACATCAAATTGGCAAAGCCAAAGACATAGAATTTGATAGAGAACATTTATATTAATGCAAAAAACACTTCAGTCCACTCTCCTCTAGCTATCCACTTGGACTGGACAGATAACCCACTCTGAGACAGTAAGGGAGGAAGAGATGATGTTGTAGGATTTAATCCTCAGATATGAGCCATCCCCCATCTGTTTTTGGAGACTTTAAGGGTCCCCCTGCACATATTAAAGGTTGCAGTTTTATTGATCCCAAAACCCTACCCAGATTAATGAGGAGGAGTCATTATTCAGTCACCCTATGTTCCCTCACTAACACTGAGATACAGACACCAGAACAGCCCAGAAGACCATGGAGGGCAAGAGAGCAGTAGAGAAAGAAAGAGAACAAGCCAAAATGTAATAAAAACATCACTGATGTGGATGAGATCTAATCTGAAAGATCAATTTCAGTGGACAGTATACTGTGTTTTTTCAATGTAACAATAGTAACAGATTGAGTACCAGGAAATTCCATGATTTGAGATCAGTTACACAGAACATTAACATCATCACATCATATCATACCCCATCCTCTAGCTGTGCCTTTTATGCCACTCATCTTTTTTTTTTTCTTTCTTTCTCTGAATTGTTCTTCCATCTGTCCCACTTAGCATAGCTCCACTGAGGAACACAATAAGGTTTGTCCAATTTTCATTTCCATTCTTATCACAGTGGGTTTGTTTCATTAATAATTGCCTTTTTACAGAAGCAGAGGGGGAAAAAATTAACATCCTGTTGTGGTGTGCTGTGTGACAGTAACTGACATCAATTATTATGTGGAAATGAAGAAAATGATGTTCCTCTATTTTTCCGAATGTTGCTTTATGTGTACACACACACACAGGCACACACAGAGCTAGTCAGTTCTGTACCTCCCACCTCCTGCTGTGCAGGCAGGATTGCATTGATCCATCTGCAGTCTGAATGAGCTCTGATACCCTGGAGACTGAGGGCAGCAGTCTCTCTCTCTGACTGACAGAGGTCTAATTGCTCTTCTGGCCACGAGAACCTGCCTGGATCCTTCCTTCACTTTAAGTGGACAGCATGTTGTCATACAGGACCAGGCACATGCTGCAGACAAAGCCAGCTGCATTGTCCCCCTGAGTGAAGCTTTGTGCGATATTGATTGGTCGAGAGTAATGACAGGCAGGTGATTCGGACCTGTAAGCTATGTCCCTGCACTGACCCCACTGGAATAGCCCCACCTCTGCATCCAGGCAAGGGCCATGGGTCAGGGGTTAGGTCAGCTTGGCAGCAGATATTGAAAACCAATCACGTCCCCGCAAGAGGCAATTTGTCCGGGTCAGGGGTGTTGTGAGGGAGAGACGGAAAGTGCTGAGTCTCCATCTGTCTATACAAGGACTTCAGGGAGCCTTTGTTTATTTTCCAGTTTTGCAACCTCCTTTTCTAATTTAGAACTGATTTCCATTCATTCGCAAACCTATAAAATCCCTAATTCCCCTTTTTGAACTGTTTCACCCTTTAAGCCAAAGGTCTCAGTTATTTAATTTGAGAGGTGATTTGGTCATTTCCTTGATGTTTTTGTGTCTCAGCTCGACATGCATCATTGATCATCATCCTCTTCCTGGCTATGCAATTGAGCAGCAGGGATTTTTCTAATCCAATGATACTGTCAAGTAGAAATAATTATATCCCTTTTTCTCAGGGAAATACAAGCACTGTTCCAAAACACAGTGCTGGATGGTTGTGAAGAGTTTATAGATTGTTGTATCCACAATTACGTAATAATTTCCAAACAAATAAAACACACATAAGCTAAAGGGATATTCGGTTCTTTGCAGGAAACAAATCCCTTCGATTAGAGTGCTCGTGGTGAATATTTTGGTCCCCAAGAGAGATGAATTCTTCCCAGTTGGATGTATTGGTTTCCTGAAACTGACATTCCCAGCAGATCACACTCATTATGGCATGGTAATGGGTCTATCGTGTTCACTGAAGATTTAATGTTATTCACACTGTTCAGCTTCTCATTTAAACACAATTTGAATTGTGGATGTGGTGAAGTTCTCATTTGGTTTATCCAAGTTGTTATCAGTGAGAAAAAGGCGGTGCAAACGGGTATTTCTTGGCATTCATTTTTGTCCCTTTGGTGACCCCATTAAAACAAAAACCCTGCTGTGCAGGATATGATCTTAGGAAGGTCTCTGTTCTATAAATTGCATAAACATTCTGTACATGCTATAACTGTACATTTGACTTTGTGGTAGTAACTGCTGTTAAAAATTAAGCAGTCAAATATAAAGCCAGTTCTTCAGCTCATGTGTCAGTCTTTTCAGTGTGTGGTAAAGTCCTCCCATCCAGAGTTAGAATGAAAAAGAGGCTGGGGGAGAGAAGGGGGGAGGAGAGGCACTCGTCTGGTTTCCAGATAGATGAAGGCTTGCCTGTTTTCTTTTTCATTATGGAGAGAACATCCAGCTGCCCTCCCTCTGTTGAGGCCCTGCAAGTTCCCTCTCTCTCTCTCTCTCTCTCTCTCTCTCTCTCATTCTCACTCTCACTCTCTCTGCCTACTGTCTCACTTGTAGACATTGTTTTTCTTCCTGCGATTCAGCAGTGCCGAGGGCCCAGATGCCGTTTCTGAAGAATTGATTTTCTCCGCAGTTGGCTTCATTATCTGCTGTGGGCAGCAGTGAAGTGAAGCAACCCCTCCTTCTTCCCCGCTCCTTCTGCCTTTCTGCCTCGCCCCTCCTCCCCCCATTCTTTTTTTTCCATGCTGGGCATTTTGCCATTAAGAGGAGGTCACCAAGCATGGCACTCTGCAGCACTGTGTAGGATACAGCCGATGGTGTCTGCAGCCTGCCACTGACAGCCAGGGCAGGTTTACAGGAGCGTGAAATAGACAGAAATGGGGGCTATCTGCCAGCAACCAATGACTCAATTGCTGAGAGGCTTGTGAAGGTTTGTCCCATTTTTAATCACCATCACGTCTTATTATAAAATTTCATATCCTTGAAAAAAAATCAAGCCTTTTTTTTTGTTTGTTTTTTACTGCATTTGTCCTGTCTCTCTTGATGCCAAATGCTTGGACTAGGCTGTGGATCCACTCTCTGTGGTCTCCATGGAGATGAAATTAATGGAACGTGCCAAGCTGCCAAGCATTTTATTGGGAATCTGCTGAGCACTGAAACTGGGTCATGACTGCACTTCAGATCAGACTGTTAATATCCAGCTCTGTGTTTTCAGGATACCACATCAGTTTATTATTCTCTTTCATTTTCACTACATGCATCAAGAAGACATATAAGTCTGTAACCAAGTGCATGCACTGACCTGACATCAGGTGAAAAAGAGTAATTACAGATCCATTTCTATGGCTCTCAGAAAGAAGGAAAGATGTTGATTCCTAAGGAGACAATTGCTTGTTTAAAAAACAAAAGAAGTGCTTACTATCTCCAACATGCAGTAAGTCTGTTTTAAAGAATCTTATCCATATCAGGCCAGAATGATTCCATTCTGCTTATGATGAGGTAATAGCCAGTGACAGGGTCAAAGATCACTAACTCGATTGGGTTTCCTCTGGGCAGGAGAGGCCTGGACTCAGGCTTTTCCTCTCTGTGACAGATGACTGGAAGCATTCCCAACCACGCACAGTTTTCCCTCCGTCCTCTGGTGTCATTGACAGTATAGTGAGTGTCTGAGCCACTGAGCTGTTATTGATGGCAAGTCTTCAGCCACTGACATCCTAGCCTGTCAGCCCAAAGCGAAGAAGGATCAAAGTCCAATCAAAAGAGAGCTGTACTGAAAAGAGGTGTTGATGTTCTCTGTGAGTCAGTACTGCAGTGCAGCTGTGTGGTGTGAAGTTTAGGTCAGACTACAACTACATAAAAACATTAACTGAAAAGCACTCAAGTACCACTCAAGTGGAAAACTGACTTTATGATGCAGTTTTAAGGATGGCCAGGATACGATGGCGGGCTTTTTTTGGACACACTGCAGCTGTGAGAATCAACTGTTTAAGAAACTGGTATAGCAGACAGGGATAGTACACTTTAGTATTTATAGCTTAACGTTCTGCTAAGAGTATGCCAAAGCCCTTGATGAACATATAAAAAGTTGTGGCTTTATTTAGCGAGAGAACTAATATTACTTTTCTTACTCAGAAAAGATTTTTTTTTTCAGTTTCAAAAGATTTGATATTTTTCTCTTCCTTCTATTCTTAAAGGGGGAGTTCAGAGTTGTCTGCGTATGGTGCCACTTCCATTGACAATTACTGTGCATTTTTTTCTCATATTATTTGCTACTATTTCTGGGGGTTTTTTTCCCTTTACATTTTGTTTAAATACATACACATTGACATTTGTCTGTCATAGATTCACTAAGAATAATACCTTGACATCCAGTCTCTTAAAAACCAGTTGTGCAAGTCATTGCCATGTCAACAAAAAGCATACACTGTATAGCAAGTCTTGCTTTGGCAAGAAATGGGCATTTCATTTTTCAAATATTTGGCATTTTAAAAAATAATTGATTTGGAATGTCACTTTCAACCCAGCCAGATCATTAATGGCACAGTAAATGAATGCATAGTGTTGGGTGCATTCCAGGTCATTATGGAAAATGAATGTTTTTGATGAAAATCCAAGTGGTTGATCTAAAAACTGTCTGAGGTACCGACAAACAACAAGGTAAGCTTTAAATCGAGTCCATATGTGAAAACCGATGGGCTTCCCCCTGACAATTTCAGTCCACATCTGTTTGCCATTCCTGCTCCCAGGGAACTGTTCAGATGTGTCAGATTATCACTGATGAACAGGTAAAGGTGTTATAGCCAGGGAGCAAGTCAACAATAACATATACAAATAAGCCATAAAAAAATTAATTACACTGTTGTCAGTGCACTTGTATTTGTATGATCAGATTTTTAATTTGTTAGCTTGGATTCCTAGTTGTTCTTTGAAAAATACTCAGAATGGCTATAAGCAGCCAATAGCTGGCTACCTAATATTTTATGATCAGTGAAATTCGAGGACAGCTAAATATTTCAAGGCTGACAAAATGAAATATTCCAACCAGATACTTCCGCGTTTTAGAAGTTTTAAAGAAATGTGTTAGGTTTTCCACATTCTAATTTATGCTTAGGGATCTTGGTTTCCATTATCTAGCAATTACCAGGTTTTGTCTGCTAACATTCATCCAAATCTGATTAAAAAACTTACTCATGTGTTCTGATGAACACTGTCAATTATACTCATCAGCATCAACAATGTCAATACAGATGATAACGCACAGGTTTTTGTTTTTTTTGTTTTTTGTTTTTTTAATAATTAAATATATAAAAAAACACCCATGAGACAAGAGAAACACAACAGCCTTTATGTACAAGTATTTACGAAGACAAAAGATTTGACATCAAAAGTTGCATAAGAACAATGGAAAAGGGATTTTGGAATCCATCCATACTTTTTTAGCCAGCATTTGTTTCGCCAGGAGTTGTTAGGGAAGAACACCAGTGTAGGCTTGTTCACACAAAAGATGTTTTGCTCGTTACATTCTCTATGCAAAGCCAATTATAGGAGAAGTGATTAATGAAATGATTCATATAAACTGTTTCCATCATGAAAGAATAATAAAACCAAGTGTAAAATAATATTACAATTGGCTGTGAAGGGTGTAGAACTAACAGAATGGATATATGACAGAGTTGTGCCACACCTAAGGAAGTTTAGTATCTTAAGTCCAATATTAGTGTTAGCAAGCATCTGTCATACACATATTATATTTCTTAACTTGTATATTTATTTCTAAAATAGTTTAAAATGCATGAAAGATAGATTTTTTGAGTGTGGTCTTTCCAGTGATCATTGGGATGTACTGATTCATATCAGATAATTGTGGAGCGCTCTGCCCAAACTCGTAGGACCTTGTGTTAATGAACTGTGAATAATCAACATTATCTCCTAAAATAGAGCTACCATTGAGTTTGCTACTTTTCACAAGCTCTACTCTTCCTGTTAAACAAACACAGCAAACTTTCGCATATTTTGGTCAAAACAAACATCTCTGCAATTTGTGTACCCAGAGCCAGCCTCAATCTAAAGCCATAAAGAAAGCCCATACATTTCCACTTCACCTGCAATGAGGAATTTACCAGGAACATGTAGAGGCATCTCAACCATATCTTTTATATCTTCTAAAAATGGCCACTTCTGACTCTTTTTAAACAGGTTAACTTTGTTAACCTATTTGCTCACTAACCAAGCTACGCTAATGTGCAGCATACTCCTGTTGAACCAGGGAGATAGGGAACTGGGGAGATTGGTCAGTGAGGACACTCTGACTGTCTTTTAGCATATGTTGCAATGACAGTCCTTATTTGCAAATCATTTCAACATGCCAATCAAACCTTTGGCCAGTTTCCAACAGTACATTAAAATGCTTGCAGTCAATTTGAAATGAAATGAGATGAAATCGACATCCTTTACTGTCATCCCAACCCTATACACAGCGCACGGTGGGACGAAATTCATCCTCTGCATTTAATCCGTCCTATACACACACACACACACACACACACACACACACACTAGGAGCAATGAGCAGTGAGCACACACACAATTTCAGCAGTCATTTAAAGCAAGTACAAACAGAATCGGCAATGGTCAGATATATTCGTGTTTTGACATGTTCCGACTGTGACAAACAGGTATGTGTGGAGCCAATATGCCATGCTGATGTAGATGTCTTCTGAACATTACACACCTGCTTTTTAAATTCAGCTCATGTGCACAACTTGAAATTAAAACAAAATGGCACAATGGCAGAGCCATTTGACTGATGGCTGCTTGTCATACATGGTGATTATAGTAACATAAATTATACTATCCCAGTTCCCAATTTGAATGATAAGTGCTTGTGTCTGACTGGTTTAGAAGAGAAAATAAGATAACATGATACAGTCTTTCATTAGCTACTGACATTTTATGTAAATTAATCAAAGAATATGTATATCTAGGGCTGGTCCTCTGTTGGAGATCAAGACCAAAAAGACGTCTCCTCTCTTTTTATTGCTTGCGCTGCATTAGCTTACTAACGCCATACTATGGTAAGGTGATAACTGAGACATATCATTTATGTAAATAGCGTGAAAAAATTAACATAGGTTGGGTTTTTTAAAGTTATTTTTTATTGTTACGAAAAGGGTAGATAGCTATGTTGGCTTTTTATCTCATTCATTTCACAACAGTAATATCACTGGGAAAAAAAAAACAAAAAAAAAAACGGATTTCTTATTCATTCAAGGTTCTACAATCTATGTTAAACATTGCTTTAAAGTCAAGGGATGTTTCATTTGTCTTTTAGAGGATATGCAAGATTCCAAAAGAAATCCAACAAAACACACATGCATAAGACTCAATAATAGTCAGCTGTGTATGTCCTTGTGTTGTGACTATGAATTATGTAAAAGCACGAATGCTGGTATTAAAAATGATGTTGTATAATTGATATACATCCAAATTCAACACCAGCTGATTTTATGTATAAAAGACTGTTCAATTTTAAATTGCACAGGGCTTGGTGATGAAATGGAAAAGGAATGGAATGTTTCTGTGAAAGGACGGAGGGAGGGATTGTTAGTTTTTGACTGCAATCTAACACAGGGAAGCACTTCATGTGGTGCATTTGTAATGAAGCTTTTCAGGAAAGGTTTCAAGTGTTTTAATTAATGTGTGTGTGTGTGTGTGTGTGAGAGAGAGAGAGAGAGAGAGAGAGAGGAGCCAGAGCATCATTCATCTTAGTCCTTTTTTTTTTTTTTAAACCAGTGTGTACATTCACCTCACACAGAAAGGGAGTGAAATTGATGTTATTAAGCAGCCTCTCTCCCCTGTGACCCCTGAGTCTCTCCTCCTAGCAGAGTAGGAGGAGAGCTAAAGAATTCCTCACACTCTCCCTCGCTGTCTCTTTCTCAGGATAAGCGGGAGGCCATTTGCACTTGTGCATGTTTGCCATTCACTCCCTGTCTCTAGGTTGACAGAGTGCCCTTTTTCTTCTCTCTGTCTTTTCTTTTTCCCTTTCTTTCTTTTTTATTTCTTTTTACAAGGGCCCTCCTCCGCGACCCCTACTGTGAACCGAGAGGCCAGTGCCAGTGAGGCCCTTTCAGTTGGCTGAGATTGAGTGCAGCCATGCAGGCCAGCCAACCACGTAGCCCCATTACGACTCCGGAGCAGTCCTGGAGATTGGTTGTCTCTACCCTCTAATTGCACTCAGCAGATGAAGGCTCACAGAGCTGCGGTGGCTGGGGATAAATGGGTCTGGTTGGGCTCGGAGGCGCTGTTCTGTTAACACGGATAGAGATGGGTTATGACTCCTTAGTGAGCTGACATACCCCTGGTAATCAACCCCACACATCTTCCTTTATAGCGGTCCAGCTCAGCATTCCCTCTTTCCCTCTGTCTTGCACCCTCTCTTTCTCTCTTGCTTGCTCACTCTTTCTCCCTCTCTCTCTGTCTGTCTCTCCACCCTCAGCATGGATGTTCACTGTGGTTTTCATGTCACGGAAGTGATTGCCTTGTCGTCTCAGCAGTATCCCTGCAAATTGAGAAGAATAGTCCACTTCTCATCCTGCCTTCTTCTCAGAAACTGGTATTGAACTTCAGTTAGTTTTTTTGAGGGGTGGGGGTGGGGTGGTTTTCATGATCCATTAGGCTGAATAGGAAAGAAAGTACAGGTCCCCCTCTAAACGGGCATGCTAATGGTTATGTACAGTTGTGTACAATGCCTCTGTCATTGCTCCACTCCCTCGAGAGTTGTTGGAGATCAAAGATCTTGTTGCTACAGATCTTTTACTTCAGGGATGGAGGTGTACACAGTAGAATTTAATAAGCCCTGAGTGGTTCTCACTGGAAAACACGACTTCCTCAAACCAGGCCTATCCCCTGCTCAGCATTGCTTTCTCACTCAATCTGTATTCCACTGTTACCACATGAATAAGACTGCCCTCAAAGGGGATGACTAACCTAATCAAGTGTCTTGTGTTTATTCGCTGTGATTTTACTTACCTCTTGGCAACTGGCGCAGCGGCATGAGTTGAGAGGGTGAAATTTGAAGAGAAAGAAAGCTAGAGAGACCTCAGAGCTGTAACTCTCTTATGCTTGGCAAAAATCACATCTATAGAGCTAACATGATGTCTTTTAGCCAGCTGATAAATATTGTGTTTAGAAACTATTAAAAAGAGAGGGAGATGCAGGGGTTTAGTCTGGCAGTACTCAGTCCAGTGACTCATGGTATCCTATCCTCTATACAAACAGTGCTAAAAGCAATGGCTAGGTTCAGTGCTTTGTGCACAAGTCTCAGGTGAGCCTCATTTCAATAAGTCAAAATGTATCCCCTTCACTTGACCCACATTATCATCTCTACGACACAGCTTATATCTTTGTTTTAAGGTAATGCACTAAATGTCTGTTGAGAGCCAAATGTTGTTTTCACTCACTTTGCAAGATCAATTGTTTCACTTGGTTGCTTTTGCCAAAGGCAATTTGAAACACTCCATCAAACACATTTATTAGTGAATCACTTACCCTTTTACTACCTTCTAGACTGACATTTTTAGCAGCATTTAAAGGGGAACTCCACTCAAAAGCTTCATTAAATTAATCTCAAAACAAATCCACACACAAATCAGCACAAGGTATCCAGTTTATATTGAAGATGAATGGACAGTCAGGTTTAAGAGCTCTGTAGTCTGTTGGTAGGATTATATTCTTAACTTTTGCATTGGTTGTCCCTTTTCATCTGAACCAATTATTATCAATTATCCAACCCATGCTGAGGAGGAATACACTGAAGTGAAAAACTGTCTCTCTTCTGAATTGGGAGGACTGTACACTATGTGCAAGAAATACAAAAATGTTGAATACACTCTCAGAGGAACAGAATCTGCAGATGTTTTGATTTAACCCACCCATGACAGACTTTTATCAGTATTGTGAATTTATCTTAAAGCTCCTGAAGATAAACAGCGTCTAACCACCTTTGCTAAGATTTAATTTTCTTTCAGTGTTTACGGTATCCAAGCATTTTAATGTCTGAGAGCTTTTTACGTTAAAGAAAATATTGTATGGTTGTATGGTTTCTGGTAGCTCAACGCATTTTTTTTTAAATCATCCTATTCTCTGTCCCTTTTATGTTTTTAATAACTGACTTTCTGGTCAGTCACTATAACTCAATACATTGTTGATCAAATCCCCTAATATTGTTTAAAAACATAGTTTCAGGTTTGGAAGAGCTTGAGCAGACAAGATATTCACATGGTAAGCCTTGTTCTCCTGGCCAAGTATAACAAGGAACTATTGCTAAGGTTTATTTTATGTTCCCATATTTGGTGAAATACAATACTCTCTACCACATTCAAATACTGATTGCCAGGTAATTTCATGCTACAGCTGGTTGGTATGATAGTTACCGGTGGTTAGCTGACACTCGCCAAGGTACTATAATAAAATTCAATCAAATGAAAATTGAATATAAATTGCTGCCATACAACTAAAGATTATATGGACATGTTATGATGTGTAAGGCAACCTTTTCTATCCTAAGTAAAGAGAGCTTCAGACATGGTTTTGCAAGAGTCTGTATTTTTTATTTGGCCACAAAACACTGATGTTCAAAGAACTATTAGTTGGTATATCTTTAGACACTCCTACTATCTTGGTTGTCTTTTCTTAGCTTAGCTTTCAGCTCCCCAGTATGATTTTTCCTGAGGAAAAATACAATGAGTTTTGTGTAATATTTCTACCTATGAGACATCGTTTAAATGTCACATTGACTGATAGTCGCTACTGGGTGCCTCCACACGGAGTGAGAGGAACTTAATCATGTCAGCGGCTGTTGTAAGCTTACCAGAGGTCTATTCAGAGTCTGGGTGGACAGTGATTTGAGCACAGTGCCAGCACAGTGAGGGAAGGATCCACCAATCTTGGCAAACAGCGTGTCTGATTTAAGTGTTTTCTCTCACATTTCTTTCATGTCTTCTATATGTTCCAAGGACTTTTCCGTCCCCACACAAATAGCTTAGACAAGCCCACACAGACTGGAGTCATATTTATGATATGTCTGGGGATTTATGTTGTGCTGATTGTGCTGTTTGAGATTAGATGAAAAAAAATCACAATTCATATACACTGCTGTGCATTTCACATCATAAATGCATTTGTAGCCTATATGGATTTGCTGATTTCTCATCAGTTTCAATTGTGTACTAAGAATCTCCCAATAAGTAACTTTAGAAAATAAATGTGAGGGGTGATCTTGACGTAACTACAGACATTCCTCGGTCAAATAATCAGTTGTAACAGTTGCTACAGCAATAGTCAGTTGTTCAGTTAGACTTTGTTGCTCTGAAACACAGGTAATAAAAAAAAAGTTGGTGAGCGCAGGTTTTTCTTCTTTCTGCACTTCTTTTAAATGAAAAGTATATGGATAAGAATATAAGCCGTGTTTAATTTTACTCTTAACAACTGAACCGATCCCATGGCTCACTATATCGAGTACGGCTACAGCTGCTTAGGGGTTGGGCGAAAAGTTGTCTCAGCAACGTGCCCTGAGGAAAGAGACAAGCAATCTGTTTTTGGTCTGATCCTTTATCCTTAAGCTCAGAGAGGATCAGACTATGCTGCTTGTTTAAAATCCTCCATTTCTCTCTCTCTCTCTTTCTCTTTCTCTCTCTCTTTCTTTCTCTCTTTCTCTTTGCGACAGTGTTGTCAGGAGTACCCGCATCTCCCACTCCCTCTCGTTCCTCCTCCTCGGCTTCCTGGCTACAGAGATGTAATCATGAGTGAGACTGATTGTGAGGAGGAAATTGGATGAGTCAAGCTTCTCTCTCCCTAGACAGATTAGCACGATGGTTCCTTTTGTTGTGAAACTGTCACTCAGTTTCACCTGCACTCTCAATCAATAAGCAAAGCCAGCCGCCACTTTCAGACGGAAGAGCTATTGTTACCCTGAGCTCATCTCAGATGTGTGCTTTTCATTTTCCCTCATCCTGAGGAAACCATTCTTCCTCAACTGCTCCTCCCCTCAGGATGGTGCCGCTCCAAGCAGCACCCCGCTAACACAAAGAGCCTGCAAGGGACACGTTTCATGACAAGAAACACACACAAGGCCAGGTATTAATAATTGCGTCAGAAATCAGGAATTGTACAATAGGAATCCCAATCCTTTCTTCAGACCTGACTTTTTGCCAGCATGTTCACTGAAGGTACATTACCAAATTTTGGGTCAGGGGAGTTTCTTATTTGTCCTCGATTGCGGTATTCCAGGTAAAGCACGAAGAAATTCATCAATCCGTTGTTCTTGCTGTATTTGTGTTGTGCTGTTTTTTTTTTTTCTTCTATAAATTCTTCCAAAATCCCCATCCTTAAGTACAACCACATTGCTTGCAAATCGTAAATATCAGATATATACATTTTGCAAATCCCATACATATACACACTTGTGTATGGCACTTACAGGGTTTAACTGCTGAGAATGTTTCATTTTGTTTTTCTCATTTTTCTCATCTCTCTTCCTTTTTTCATATACTGTCCAGACATTTGCTCCTTATGTTAGCTGGTTATAGGCTGTCAAGACTCACTATATATGATTCATTCAATGCAATGCGTTTCCCTGATGTGCCACAGCCCTCAAGGACAGAGAGGTCGATATCTCCATCCCCTCTCATTTTTTATCCTACCATCCATCACGGCACGTTTAGCAGGTCAATCCTGGCAACAGCAGCCTACCTGTGATATCGGCCGAATTCTTTGTTTGGTGTAGCGTTTTAGTTTTATTCATTTATGAGTAAGACCTTGGTGTTATATACTGGAACATATTGGACGATGTAAGTACTCAGGCAGAAATGGTAAGATCGAATTACTGATCCTGCCGTGGAAAGGAGAGATGAATCATTTAAAAACTCCTTGCAGCGCAATACTGAGTCAATATGAGCATAACCCATAATGACCAAACAGACAAAGGCATCATTAGCCATTATAGTAGAATTCTTTCATTACTGCCTATCAGACCCTTAATGCCAACAGCCCTCATAAACTCATATGAAATAGGCACTCCCAGTGGAACTCTT